>NW_007742124.1:0-21071 GCF_000696425.1 Galeopterus variegatus
TTATAGTTTCAAAATGTTTTCTAAAATAGCTGGCCCATAATAGAAAAGAAGTATTCTGCTTTATACTTACGGATGAAAGGGGAAATGCTATAGATTAGAAGAAAGTGTTGGCCTGGCTCTTAGAGAAATCTAAATTCTAGTTTATTATTAGTGTACAGCTCTGAGCAAGGACTTCAGTTTCCCCATCTGTCATTTGAGGATAAGGAACTAGATGATTTCCAATGTCCTACGCAATTGTAACAATTGATAACTTCTAAGAAATTACTTATACTTTTCTCATGTTTCCAGATGGAGATGGCATTAAATGGCATTCTCTTTGAAACTAGACCTGCTGTGACTCTATTGGTAGCATTGGTTCTCCTGGTGTCAATGGGATGTGACAAGCAAAGAAGGAATGGAGAAATGTGCTTTAAAAGCTGAGCATGATATACATTTGCATCTCAAACAGAAAATTTCTGTTTACACTTTGCATGCAGTTTGCAATATGTAAATGTCGAAGCAAAAGTTTGATAGAGTTAGCACACAAGTACTTGGGTTGAGCGGAGAACCAGACACAAACCTGGCCCCCACTAATGAATGCGCTATCATACACAGACCAGATCTGAGCCCTCCAGATCATGAATGGCTGAAGACAATCTATAATTCAGGAATAGTAGTAGAGGTGAGCACCTATCTCTGAAGACTAACTAAATGTTCCTAATGATCTAGGGTTTCTTCAGTACATTCAGAGTAACACAGCTTCCTGACCTGAGCAATTTCCTGTTTCTAAAGTTTGCAAAGATAGCATGTTAAAATTTACTGTAAATAGTTCAAATGTTTTAGGGTTGCTAAATCGTTTTAGTTCTTTATGTCACAATCACTACCATGACACGGAAATGCCCCTACATAAGATCCCATTATGTTAGACTGCTCCTGTTATCTGTAACATTTAGCAGTTGCATTCCACACAGTGCCCTTTTCCCTCATTAATCTTTCCCACTTCTTTTAGTTGTGGAAACAAAGCGAAATTGCAGAATTGAAAAAATTCTTGATTAGTTTCCATATCTGCTCACCTTACTTTCTACACAACACCTTGCAGAGAAGAAAATCTCGTAACGTCCCCCAATAACTTCCTTTAGCATCTAATCAGTTTTGTACCAGGAAATGCTTTATATATAATCTGATTCTGTTCTGCCATGAAAGAAGCATTTACCTCTTAGTTCTCAATATTCTATTATCAATTTTAAAAAGAAGGGATCTGGCAGTCAGTTCTTGGTTTTCATGTGTCCCTTTTGTAAATCTGAGTTTCTGTACATACCATTCTCTCCAAAGAGAATGCTCACCCATCTACCCACTCACCATTCCTCTGACTGATCTTTATTCGTACTTATAAGGTTTAATTCAATAACCCCCTTCTCCTGGAAGCCTTCCCTGACTCCCTGACCAACACCATTACCCTACACACACACACACACACACACACACACACACTCTCTCTCTCTCTCACACACACACACTCACACACACACACACATTGAGTTAGATGCTCTTTATCTCAGCTCCCATAGTAACCTTTGCTTAATTCCTACTCTGACTTCTTACCCCAGTACACTGCAATTGTTGGCTTATTTCCTTCTCCAGATGTAGATAATAACCTCTTGAGGGCAGGGATCATCTTACTCATGTCAGTATCTCTGTCACCTAGCATAGTACCTGGCCTACAGAAAAATAGTCAAGAAATTTTTAGTAAATGAATAAATGCACACATCTGGTCTCCTCCCACTACCTCTCTGAAGCAATCTTTTTTGTTTCCATATTAAAATTAGGAAAATTTAACAAGCTCTTGATGACAATTTGGAAGCCTCACTAGGACCTCTCAGATGGCACTTCTCTTGTGTTTCAGAATGTGTCTGCTTTGCATGACAGTCCAGATGTCAGCCTTTCCACATTTCCCCAGAATTACCTTGAGTAGAATATGTCCCTCCCATGTAGTTCCAAACCTTCTCTCTGGGCAGGCAGCTCTGTTGTTAGCTAACTGTCGGCATTACACTGCTGTATTCATAAAGGATTGTCAGCATGGTGCAGTATTATTATGCAAGATCATTTGCTCATGTAAAGACACATTAAACCTAGCAGTTGCTTTGTCTCTTGTCAAGGGAATTGTGTACTGTTACATTAGAGATGAGAGTTTGCATCGTCAACCTGCTACTGCTGTTTTTGCCACTCACTTTGGAAGAATCAACAATTCATGCTTGTTTCCTTGTTTTTCTTCATTGGTAACAACTTAGCCACTATCCAAATAGGAATCTTCACAGTGCCAGGAAAATAATATCCCTTGGGGCATGGGTTATCTCTTGCAAGTTTCTCTACTGAAGGCTTGAGTTCTGTGCTTTATGCTCAATCCAGTGGCTGGGGTGCTAACCACTCCCGGCTAAGAAGCTTCCCACCTGGGCTTCCAAACTGGCATTTAGGATTTCCCATTGTCTCATTTTACCAACTTTTCACCAGGTTTCATATTGGATGTCCTCTTCAACATCAACTTCTTTGAATTACCAACTGTTTGTTGCCAAAACTTTCAGAAACCTGCTTCTCTGGCCAGGCTAAATTATTCCCCGCACATGCAGCTGGGTCCACGTTTAGACCTGCACATTCCCAATGGCCAGTCAAACTCCAGGGTCCTGATTCTCCTGGTCTGTACATTTTGTAGACATTAACTGTGCTATGGCTGCCATATCCTAGAACATGACACATAAAAGAATTTTACACAGAATAGTTCTATTTTTAAAAAAAAGATAGGATTACTGAAAGAAAAACAAAATTCAATTTCCTGCCTCTGTTTCCCCAAGATTTTCTTCCCTCCTTTGCTCCTTGTTTGTATCCAAAATCCCTACCTGAAAATAAAATACCCAAACCAGGAAAAGTGATGAGAAGAATAAATTTAAAGAACCAGAGGGTCTGGGAAAAAGTTGAGTCTTTGCAAGTAGGAGAAGGTATTAATGTTAGCTTAATCGCTGGCCAGGCCTACTTTTTTCAAGGCTCACATTGGTAGCCTCTATTATTATTAAGAAACAGCACATTTTCAACACTACATTTTGCCTCAGCAGGCCCCTTTCAATAATATATTATGGTTCTGTTATAGAATGGCCAAATTGCATTAATCACTTTCTTCAAGATGTAGTTGGTAGCGGATAATACATTTTTAAGTTTGCTTTGCTGCAAAAGCTTTCTGACAAAGGGGTAGCCTGTAAAAAGTCATCTCTTCCCATTCTGAGCCCAACAACGCTGCACATTTCACTTATCTTTAACTGTCTCATGCTCTCTATCATCACGCTCTGCCTTAGTGCTTTTTAGGTTTGCTCTTAGTCTCAGGTTTCCTAAAGATTCAGCTGGTATAATAATCAGCTTGTCTAATTAGCCATCTTTCTGTCCATACTTTTAATGGATCTAATAAACAGTGTGATCTGACTATTTTACTCCTTTTTGCTTTAACTCATGGAAAGCTAGGATTTTACAGATAAGAAACCTTTGTCTCCACAAGGACATGCCAGCAGGTAGTTTTCAAATAGAATAAATATGAAGCCTGAGACTGTTTTTCTTTTTTATTATTATTTTAAATTTTTATTTATTATTAGCATATTTGTTCTTACAAATTGTGATATTTCTTTATGCCCTTTGCCCAACCTATCATTTCCCAAACCTAGTCTGTCTTTCTTAATGAAGTAAAATGGATCTTACCTTTGTCACTCCTCCAGAGTATGACTCAATTAGAAAAACCTTACGAAATATGTGTTCATTTCTAAAAATTACATGTGTCTGTAACTAATATATGCATCTCAATGTAATGCTGAAGCACAAATTCATTAATTCAAATATCTGTAGCTATATGCTATGGCCTTAACCAAGTTCTAGGTACAAGTTTATATTCTTTGCCCCATTTTTTACATTTTTTATTTAACAGAATTATTCTGTATGCCTATTCTTTTAAAGTTATTTTTCTTAGTTTTTCCCTTGAGCCCTCTGCTCTCTTTAAAAATATCATCCTGGTTTTTAAAGTTAGCTTTTCTCTCTTCCCAGAACTGTGATTATTTATATGAGAAAAAGTCAACTTTAAATGGTCCGTTCCCATCCTTCTGTTATCATTTACCTTGACCACATTCTGTGACCTTGATTGGTAATTGGAACTTGATGGTAGAATGGTACTGGGGTACATTCATCCCAGAAAGGAATTCCAAATGCACTGAGGATAGAAATAAAATAAAGAGTTTGGATATATACAATGATAAAGAAAATGAACAATGTATTATAATAAAATGCAAAAAAAAACTCAACTGAGAATTTCTTGCAACCTCTTTAAAACTACGAGATTATAGGTGTATGAGCCATATTTCAACAGCTGATTTCAAAACTGATATTTAAGTATATACATTTGATTACTAAAATAGTGAAATTGTTAAAGAAATACAAATTAAAATAACATTAAGAAAAAATTTTTTGCCTGTCATATGGGGGAAAAAAAGATGATGCTACACAAAGTTTGCAAGAGTATGGAGAAACTAGTGCTCTTATTTACTACAAATGGGACTGCGAATTGGCAAAAAAAAAAAAAAATTGCAGGGCAATTTAAAAATATATGTTTAAGTTTAAATATCACATATCCTTTGACCCAGAAATTTTATCTTTATGAATGTATCCTGCACGTATACTAATGCATGTGTGTACAAAAACACTTGCTGGGTAAGGATTGAGCTCTAATTCTGGAATCAGACAGACTTGGGTTGAAAGCACAACTCCACTACTTTCTGGATATGTGACCTTCAGCAAGTTACATAGCATGTCTAGATTTCAGTATCCTCATCTGCAGGATTATTGTGAGAATTAAGCAAAATGGTGCTTATAAAGTGTGTAACAAAGTGGCACCTCATAAGTACTTACTGATTATTTATTACTCTTTGCAACAATAATACTATTAGCAATACTATTCTGTGTTTCTGTGTTATTTATAATAGCAAAATATCTGAAAACAACAACTCAACTGTCTATCAGTTGGGGAATTGGTTAAATAAACTTGGATTCAGTCAATGAAATATAACACAGTCATTAAAAAGAATGAGATCAATCTACACGGATTGACAATCAATATATAATATGAAAAAATCAAGTTTCAGTATTAAAGACACAATAATATATTTTTAGTAGTATATGGAGAGCGAGAGAGAGAGACAGTGAGAGAGAGAAAGAGGGAGAGAGAGAGACAGAGAATATAAACCAAAACATTAATAGTGATTATCTCTAGGAAGTGGGATAATTGGGGCAATTTAATTTTTTTGTCTATCATGAATTTCGTAATATTTTAATTTTTTATAATGAGCATGCATTACTTCTGTAACTAATAAAATAGTTATTTTTGAAAGAGTAAAAATGAATTCAATATGTGATGCAATCTTCACACATTGAATCTTCAAATCAAATGAAATAAAATAAGGTGTGTACTCTTGCCAATTCCTAGCAAAAAGAACTGTCTCAAGAGAAAATGCTCTACTATAAAAGGGAGCTTTATTTTCTCCCCTCTGCTTCATTCAGGCCTGCTTGCCTGTTTCCCTGTATTGAATATGTAGAGCATGGAAAGAAAAACCCAGGGATAATAGACCTGTATAAAATACATCGGAATATTTTTAAATAATTCAATGTGAGTAGAGAAATCTAAGTGATCAAGCTAGCTGTTTTTCAATTTTCAGTTCTTTATGTGAAGGATTATCCAGATCATTTTCATCCTCAGATTCCCAGAACCTAATTTATACACAGTATTCAATAAATATTTGTTGAGTGAATGAGTGAGGGTTGGCTGTCACTCAAATACAACTCTTTTAGCTTCTCAGTAGCTGGATTTACACGTCCTCCATTGCCAAAGCCGGTCAGCAGAGAACTGGAGCAGGCAGGGTAAAAAGAAATGAAACCAGGAGGATTTCTTAGAAAAGCATGAGAGAGACCAGAGACCAGACAACTTCACAGCTAGAAGACAACCACAAAATCTAACACCTATTTCTATGAGGAAACTGAGTCCCAGAGATGGTGAGTCACTCCAGGTAATCAGATTGCTGGCTAAAGGCAGTTAAGACTTAAACCCAGGTCTTTCACTCCCACTTCGATTTCCCTTCCTAAGCAGGTTGTTACTCCCTGCATGAGGGGGTTATTACTTAGAGAAATTGGCATAGAGTCTTCCTTCCTAATGGAGGAGGCGGCGCCGGTAGTAATAGGTGAAAGGTTTACTCTGATAAAGCTATGTAACTTTATAAATTTATTACTTTTTAACTTTTATTGTTGCTTTCTCCCAGCAAATATTTGCAATATAAATAGTAGACATTTGGAGCACCTCAAGTCTACTATTATTATGTCCCTTTAAAGATGTTTCTGCCTTCTGACCTTTCTTCTAACTGCATAATCAAAAACACATATAAATCGAAGCTATTCGATGTCTTTGTGCTAACTTTGCCCAAGAAAAAAATTAAAAAGTAAGGCAAAATACTTTCTCAAAATATAAACTAGACAAGAATACCATTATGAATTTGAAGTCATGATTCCCTTCTTTGAATGGGTTCTTCAATTATCTTCTTCTGCCCATTCAAACAAATTCCTTCTTAATTATTATTTAATAGCACTCTTTCTGCCTTAGCTTCAGCAGCATTTATCACAGGGGAGATAAAATGTCAAAGTTAAAGGAAGGTAAATGACTGGAAATGAAAGATCCAAACAGAGGTTGGCATATAGGGAATGCCAACCAAGGAGAAACTCTAAGCAGTGTTAGGAAATTCCCTTAGCTGAATTTACTTAATGCAGTGGCAAGTGTGAGCCCAGCATAATACATGACATTTTTAGGAAATCATATTAAGCAGCTAATATTTTCTGCTAGATTCTAGTCCATCCAAATTTAAGCAGTCAGAAGGTGATTAATTCAATAGTGTATCTTTTACTTAATCCAACCCCAGTTGAGTTTTTCCCCGTTTACCATGTTACACAAGGGTAACCCCACACTGGCAGTTGGTTGTTAATTACATTTGATGTGCAGTAACACAAGAGAGCTAATTAACTTGCATCAAAAAAAAGCTTTATTTACTGTGACAAATTAAACAAACTCATAAAGTGTTCAGCCACAATGGCTCTCAATTATCATGCAGTCCAAGTAATGTGGTGCAAACATATTCCCAGGCCTCTCTCAGGTATCACTTCAGTCTTGCAGCCTTTCTGCACATTGCAATTATAAATGGATCTTTTTAATGACTAGAACTGTAAGTCAACTGTTCTTTGTTTTGCTTCATTTTGTGTGTGTGTGCATGTGTGTGTTGAGTGTGTATGTGTTCTCTAAGGTACAGCTGGATATGTTAGTCATATTGAATTTCTTAATCATTGCTTACTTCACAATTCAGTGGAGTTTTCCTGGACTTTAACCAGAGAACTCTCACACAGTGAGAAGGGAAAAATCATGTTCTAAAGCCCATGCTCTGTGTTAAGTATGATTGTCTAAAACTAGTCTTCAGTCTCTTCTAGACAGTGTTGACTCTTTAATAGAAATATTACTACTCCATGATGATTCAAATACAGGAGGTAAAAACAGCACCCTTCTCTTTTGATAGAGTAAGAGGATAAGTTTTGCCCCTCAGCCAACAGAAAGCAGCAGCAAAACTGGATGTCTTTGGAGCAAGTTTGCTTGCTTTGAAAAAAATAGCTATAATCTCCACCATTCTTTACAGAGCAGGGTCTAAAATTAATTTCTCTGTGGTATTTAGGAAAATGCATTCTCTTTCTTTCTACTTAATTTGTAAGGTGATGATTTGGGGTTGGTAGCACAGTAAAATGGAAAAAACACTGAATTCAAAATCAGGTGAAAAATAGTAATAGCAACTAATTCATGCACCTAGTAAGTGGCAGAATCAGGATTGTCTAACTCAAAAACTTGTTGTCAGCTACTGTCAGTAAGGTGACTTTTGGCAAGTTTACTGAACCCTCATTTCCTCACCTGAAAAGTGTAGATAACATTTGAGACAGTGTTTATAAAGGGGACCCATAATAACTTTAAATGAAACTAAACTGTCGGTGTCATTATGAATATTTGCTGATTGGCCTCATCAAAAAAATTCACAATGAAAGTTTCTCCATTGTCAATGTGCAGTATTAAAGTTCCATGCCTGCATGCCAGTAAATGACTAACAGTAAGAATTTTCTTAAAAGACAAAAAGTTTTATCTACATGACAACTTAGAATACCAGTATCTCTGGAAGAGATAATTATTCTGAGCACTTTGAGTAAAAGGGAGAAGTGTTGAGAAACAGGAGCAAGGTCTAAGGAAACTATCTGCTCTTTAATAACTCCCTGGTATGTCTGAAAGTTAGTCATCCTCGAGTCCCTTGTATACCTGTAAGAGAAATAAAGGAAAAAGGTAGCCGTAGAATTGACTCTCTTTTAAAACTGAGCCAGAGTGACCACTACAAATTGAGCCCAGGGGATATGCTTGGTCATTTCCTGTTCCCACAAGGAAGCCATGCTTTCCAGAGATGGCTGGGAAGTCACCTTCAAGACAGGATGTCTTGGTTCCCTATCTCTTGACTGCTGACATTTACGAATTAGCTGCAGTCTGTAGCTGAGGTCCAGAGTCACTCTGTTCCTGAAGGACTTTTATCCTTCTACCTAATCAGTGTTTTTGTCTTCTGGACAGACATCAAATTCAGGCAAAAAAAGCTCACCAATAATGCATTGTATTTGGCAATAGGTCACAGCAGGAGCTGGTAAAGAAATCACAGTAGGGAACACAGCTGAGTGTGGGCATAACAAAATGTCCTTTATTTACAGGAGCATAACCTGTAATATGCAATTTCAACATTGAGGTACACCAGAGTGAGTCTAAAAGACTGCTGATTCTTTAAATGAAAACTTTGAGTGATTCTAAAGGTCTAGGGTCTTTTGCACTAGGTGATTATTATGTACTAACAAGGCAGAGTGATTATTCCACCTCAGAATATTCATATAAATCAGTGGCACACTTCTACCTCTGCCAACATTTCTTGTCCAAGGCACTGTATATAGTTCATGAGTGTCACACACTTCTCCTAATTGAAAGGATGACAAACGACTGAACCATTTTGTTTTCACTTCTGGCTTCTTCATAAGCTACATCTCACTTAATTGTCTCCCGAAAACCTACAATTCATGAGCAGAATCCATTTGCCTCTCCCTCTCCCAGGACAATTATGAGATAACATGAAAACAAAGACTTGAAGCAGAAATAAAACCTGAAATAAATCACTTGTACAAATAGAGAGATACAACTAGTCATATTGAAAATGTTATAGCCTAGTCTATGAGGAACGATCTTATCATCCTCTATCCCATCAGGAAAGATAGGCACATAAGAGGCTGACCAATTTATTATAAACAGGCCTTTTTATGCTAGACTGATTGCAGAGATGTTACTATAACGGAGAATTCTGAAGAGGACATTAAAATACAGCTACAATGCCAAATGGAGTAGTTGATTTCTTAGAGCTTTATTCAGACTGAATGTGACACTTCCTTCTGCATATGGAAGTCCATGGGTGGCCATTAAATCAAACTGAGCATCTTACAAGCCTATTCATATTGACCAGAGTATGGTGGCTCATTTAACCAATTCTGCAAGTGCATATTGCAGGGAGCTGGAGGGGATGTAAAGACCCTTCTAACACTGCTCAGAGTCTCCTTGATTACGGTGCTCCCTGTGGGAACACAGGAGTTACTCACCACCACCCTCCACCCCCATTTTCAATGTTAAGAAATTCTGAACCAAGCAAATGACCATGCATTTCTTTCTGCTCAGAACCCTTCAGTGCAATTCAAAGCAATTTGTAATTCCCCCCATATATTTTACAGGTGAAAATTGCCAGGAGACCCCCAAATCTCTATGTATGACTCTGCTCTGCTTCTCAGCATAAAACTTGCTGTTGTGATTCCGTTGTGAAGGTGTGCCTTGAGCTGCAGTGGACATCCTGTCTTCTCAGAAAATTGAGAACTCATCAACTTTGGCTTTTTTGACCATAAGAATCTTTAAGGCTTTCCACTGTTGATGAAGCAGATGTCAATGTTCTTTCTCTTACAAAATTCCAAATTACATGATTTTCTCAGACTGAAACTTCCTTGAGAATCAGAAAAGGGCCTCTTTTCTTATCTTAGTGGGTGGGCTATGTTGTGCTACTCTGCAAGTACAATTACAATCGATTGTATTTCAGGTGAGGTCTATGGAGTAGACTAGGAAATGGAATAGCTTGTTTATGTTTAGGACCCACTAGAACTTAGAAGTTTAATGGAATATAGGAGTACAGTCTCCATCAAAGAACCACGGTGAGAAAATGCACACCTACTCCATGCTTGCGGGCACTATTGAACTCTTTGGGGAGATGTCTTTGAATATTGTCAGTGATAGCCAAGTTTTTATACTTAGAGAATGGGTTTGTTTTTGAAAACACCTTGAATTTATCGATTATCAACTTTAATGAATTAGGTAATGAATTGATGGTCCTGAAGAATATTATATTATTTTTATTTGAAAAAAGAAGAAAAAGAGATGGGACTATAATGTTATAATACTAATTTTCTTATGAGGTTCTAGAACTGATTTTGAAAACAGAAAAACTGCTTGAGAAAAAAATGCTATGTACCCTCACAAATGTCTGTTTCTTTGAAAAATACTTATTTTAGGTCTTATATACTTTTTTATCAATTGGGCAGTGAACAAATGACAGAATACTTTACAACAAACAGCTACTAGTTCATTCAAGAGAGTTGACTGAGCACCTACTATGTGTCAGCCAGACATTGTGCTAGGCTGGGGATCCAAAGATGCAAAGACATGTTTATTACTCTCAAGAGGATTATAATATAATGAGAAAGACATGTGAACAAGCAATGTCATAATGTGGTTGATAGTGGGGAGAGTTGTACGAAGTATAGGGATGGCCTAGTAAGGGAGTGCTTAGTAATAATAGCTAACGTTTACGTGGTACCTTTTATTACCAGGCTTATACCACATAAATTAACTCATTTAATCCTCACAGCAACCTTATAAGGTCAGAACTATGTGTCAGAGGGAGTCAAAGAAGATTTGTCTAAAGAGTGACATTCAAGCTGAGATAAGGTGACGAGTAAGAGGGGCGTAATTGAAAACTACAAGTATGTTTCATTAATAGGGAGTAAATTGCTGGGTAGAGCTGAGGAGGGGAGCTGCAATGTGGTTGGATACACACACACACACACACACACACACACACAGAGGAAGGGGCCGGGTTATTGAGGGTCTTCCATGACAACCAAAGGAGGGTAGGATTATCATGTAAATGATGGGGAGCTGCTGAAGAATTCTGAACATTTATTTGGGCTAAATTTCACATAGTACGTTCAATCAACTAGTGGGGAAAGCCTACAAAGACCTGGGTAAGAATTAAGTGCTGAAACTGTCCATCGGGACATCCACAAAATGGAGTAAGCTGCAAGACTTCTGAACACAAGTGTTCGGCTTCGTCCCTAAGCCTAGACAGATGTATATTTCCCCAGCCCTCAGCTCCCATCAACCTGTCACACAAACGCATTCACATCAGCAGTCTTCAGGGCCGATGTCAGCCTGCAGTGTCCGTCTTCAAACCCTTTCTTGAAGCCGACTGCACTGCTTTGGGGCTGTGCTGCCCAGTCAGTGGAGGTGTCCGTGAGCTCCCCCTTGTGGCCTGAAGGCCAGAGTCCCTGATTACACTAAGCTGAGTCCAGTCTCCCATCCTGGCTGCTTCCCAGGCCAGTCGAGGATGGGGAGGCTACACTTCCTGCTCAGGGCTGCCCAGAAGGGCATGAGGAATATCTGATGTCTTGGCTATCCTAGAAATCTGAGATGGCCCATTTAATTCTTGTAAGAGGGCCAGGCAATGTGGCCTTTGACTCAGCCTCAGTGCTGCACTGAGGGCCCTTGGCCTAACCATGGGAACAAATCACAGTCCAAACCAAAGCTTGTTTGTATAGTTCAATGATAAATGTGTTTAAACCTAGGTTCTGACTTCTTACCAGTCTCTGTTGCTAAAATACCAAAGAGTAATTATAATGGGGCTTCTAGTTAACGATTTTTCTGTCTGCTATAACATTTAAATTAGACTGAATTCAGCTATTTGAGTGCCCTCTGACAGCATTTTTTCTCTCAGTTGACTGCCTTATCACTCTGTACTCACTTGACCTAATCGGCACCATCCTGCACTCTGAAATGTTTATACTGTTAAATGAATTTCTAATCTAACTTTTACAGCGTTCAATTTCAGTTTCATCAGCCATCCACAGTGTAATATCTAATGTTTTAAAATAATCTAGACAGTTTAAAAAAAGGGAGAGGGGGGGAAAGAATCGCCGTGTTATGAAGCAAATGATTAATTAAAGCAAATTAGATTCTGGCAGCTCTTGCTATCATTATCATGTGTTCCCCGACTAGACTAATAAATCTTTGTTGAGAATGTGTGCTTTCACAAGGTTCAAGAGTCACCTGGGAAAGGACATTATTGACTAATATTTTTGCATTGCTGTTAGTTTTATTTTCTATTACCCTATGGAATAACGACTCATATTTTTCAAACACTTAGAGTGCACTCACGAGTTCGACTTTGCTCACTCTTTAGATGTAGGTTTGAGAGGGGGTGGGAAACCCAACAATTTCTCTATACATCTGAGAAAATGACAATTAGCTGATACAGCTAACATGTCGGCAAATGCTAGAAAATGTAAACAACGCTACCCTGTGAGCGCCCGCCGCATAATACAGTCAGAGCTGGGGTGCAGCCCTGGGATTTCAGCAGCTGCAGACCTGCTCTATGCCACACAGCACAGCGAGAACAACTCGGCTTTCCTGTTGTAGAGGTTTGCCTTCTTTCCTTTCCTCGTATCTGGCACTTACACATTGAGGCGAGTAACAATGCCGAGGCAAACAGCTCTCTCTAAATCCAACCAAATGCTGCTGCCATGCAAACTAGACAGTCTTTGCATCGTTTCTGAAGGCACAGAAGGGAGATACTGACAGCTATTTCAAGAAAGGGACCACATTCTTGCCTTTATTTAGACTGTTCAAAGTGCTGTCACTTACATCAACCTTTAATAATTTTTTTCTAATATCAACTGTTGCACTTTTCGAATCTGTATTTTTTGTCCAGTTTGTATGTTTTAAAGTGTATTTTCTACAACCTTCTGATTTGCTTTACCTCTAGCTTAGCCATTTGAGTCATTTTTGCCCAAATCCAAGAAAATGTCAGTGTAAACTATAAGCTCAGTATCCCATGGTCTCCAGTCATTGTGTGGCACATTGTCTTAAAACTTATCAAGAGAAGGCACAGATTTATTTGATGTCTATGATATTGTGAGAGGGAAAAAAAGTTTTTAAATAATAATACAAATACCAGGAATAAATTTATCTGGATGTCTGTTAAATAAAGGGGACAGGGTGGGGAGGTGGATGGGGAGAGAACATTATCCCCAAAAGTGAAATTTTAGATTGTGATAATCACATGCCATTAAATATTTGTGCTGGTTTTCAGATCATGTGCTCCATAAAACTCCAAGATATGGTCGAATGGATTAATGTTGCTCCAGACAATTCAAGTTTCTATATATGTTTAACCTCCACCCCCTGCCATTGCTCTGTTAATTTTGATTCCTAAGTAAATTGGGTACAACTACAAAAAACTAAACATATATTTAAATATGTACATTTAGGTATACCTTTTTTGCCCCTTTTAACTGCAGATTGATGCGAGCTATGATATCCCATCAGAGTAATTTCCTCCACCCACTCCCTCTGTCACCCTCCCACCATCCACACTGGAAAACAGTTCTCTTTTCCGTGGGGCTCCTTTTCAGCTTTCTGCAGCCTAGACTCCTGGTGCCTCGGCAGACTGGAAAATAGCCTGCGTGCTGTTCAGTACCGCGGCACATCCCCACGGCCTGGGTGTTTTTTCAGACAGTTTAAAAATGATCCGGTATTTCATGAGTTAAAAAAAATTCCCCCTGGAAAAGCTAATTATTGCATGCAGATACTTCTTTGTGCGATCAAGGAGGGGACAATTTAATAGGCTCTGTAATACAACCAAGAACAAAATTGCTTTAAAGGAAGTCTCTTGTTGAGTGACAACTCTGTTGCCTGAGCCAATTAGGTCCCAATAAAGAGTGTTGAATTGGCTCCTGCTTTCTCATTAATTATGTTCTGTCACAGACATGGGGCTTGATTTAGCAATTTTGTATTACATTAAGATACTGAAAGGCCGGGAACAAATGGCTCACTCTGATAATAGGCATTCTCTACACGGTGTGACATTTACTATCCAGCTGTCCGTAAGGCAGCCTAGCACTTCAGTTCAGGGGTTTATTTGTCATTGCTTCAAAGGGACACTCAGCTTTTCACAAAAAAAGAAACAGAGAGGCTAATAGATAGGACAAAATGTACTGCTGATATGCTTTATTAGAGATAGGATGCTAGGGTTTTGCTAACAAGCTCATCCGTTGGGACTCAGCCGAGCTTGCTGCCAATCACCCTACACACAAAGGCGCACTCGTTAACAAGGAGAAATGAATTACAGACACTTATTCTGCCGGTGGGATCACAAATACACCAATCTGTGAAAGAGGCACAAACTCCAGAGACAAACTACATATTTGTCAATAACCTCCTAGAAAGAACCCTAGTCATTCTTTGAAGACCTTTGATTTAGCTTCCCTCTAAAATACATGTATAGGAAATGGTTTAGTTACCATGACATTCTTTCTTTGTTATTTGTACAAATTTTCATCACATTAAAACAGAAAACTGAGGAGGTCTGCAAATGTTTTAGTAGGTATCTATACACTGCTTTTTATACCCTGCCACAGGGATCTGCTGCTTTTGTTATTTCATTAAGAGCAACAGAAAATTAAATGTTTAAACTTTGAGTTTGAGCTGTAATCCACCAATGCCATAGGAAATTATCTATAACTCCGAATTTATTGTGTATACCAATTAAGGAAACAGGGTTAGGAACCAAATGAAAACCGGGTCCCTCTGGTTAAATAATTAGATGACTTTTTTATCATAAATATATGTATATATGTATCACTATATATACACACACATAAAAAATCTTTATATATATGAATTTAAAGTACATACACATGAACATAAATCAATGTCTCTATATATTAAATATAGAGAAACATTTTATACATTCTATTTAAGAAACCGAACCAAGTCTCTGACTGTGGCATTGATCAGCATTTTTGCCACTTCTATTATTTAAACATTCTCCTGCAAAATATATCACAGAGAAGGGCCTATTGTTGATTACAGAAAACAATAACCTTCAACTCAAACTTACCTACTGACCACCTGAGATTAATCAAATCTGCATATGTCATTTTCAGGTTAATTACAAAACAGCTCTTCAAAGTAGTTCCTAGAGACAGTACACTGCTCATCTGATTGCAGGCTGCATTGATTCACTTAATTTATTCTTCCTACCATCTTGGAAGATAGAAACTGAAGAGTCAACTATAGAAGGGATGAAAGGATAAAAAGGATAAAAGTATTTGCCAGATTTCCTCTCCTCAGAGCTCAAAGTATGTAAAGATCCATTGGGCTCAGTTTCAATTTCAGGGAAAACAGTCTATCTCTTTATCTCTCCTGCTTTTCCTCTTTCATGAGGCTCAAATCGTCCTCTACCAGTTGGGAAAGGCACCTCAAGGAGCAACATGGTGCCCCTGTACGGAAGCTTCTTTTCCTAAGCAATTCTCCCACGTGGATTCTCTGCCTCCTCTGTTTGTCTATACTCTCTTTAATTCCTGTGAACCTGAGATCCTAAGTAATTCCCTATCTCTGTTGGCCTATAATAATTTCAGGGAAAGAGAGATAGGAGGGCTGTTTGCTCCAGCCGTGTGTGACATATCCCTTTCGCGTTTTAGCCCTTATCAGCAAAAAGGGATGGGTAAAAAATAATTTTTTTAAAGAAGCAGGTCTAACCTAACATAATCTCTAAACATTTTTTCCAATTTTTAAGTATTTAAAAAAGTAATTTTTGACAAAGTATGCTCCGAATTATCTTCTTCATCTTAAAATAACGCCTTAAAAATGGAAGAGAAAAAAACCAAAAATATGTACAAATACACTGTTGATTTTTTCCATCTCTTCAGTCCCCTAAGAAAACATCATATACAAGAAAGCACTTGCACATAATTTCTCAACACCAATAGTACCCATGAATTACATATTTTTTAAAAGTAGGTATTGAACACAGACCTGTTTGAAAGAGCTTATATCTAAGGGAACCACGAAATCTTTTTATTTCTCTCTAAAATTTTCCATGTTTCAATTTTAGAAAAGCCTTTGCATTAAATAATATACATAATAGAGGCAAGAATCATTTCATCCTCACTTAGCAGGAGCTTCATCTTTGCTATTCAAGTACTCCATAAGGTAGAAATCTCTCAAAAAGCCTGAGCCCCCTCAGGCTGGAGCAAAGGTATTTATATAGACATTAAGTATTTATGCAGCCATTTGTATTTCCAAAGCCCTTTGTAACCATTCATTAGTTCATCCAAATAACTTCCGTGTGAAGTATGTGAGTGCTTTGTTTCCCAGGCAGAGACAGTCAAGTCCAGGGAGGAGACTGACATACCACCTTAGGTCAGCCAAAGAATGACTGTATCTCAGAACAGGTTCCTGAGGGTTTTGTGGAAACTTCTCTTCTTCAAGGCTTTAGAAATAGGTTGGATCCCCTGTTGAAAATCTTTAGTTATGATTTGGTTGTGGCTTATCTGCAGGCAGAGGAACTGAGTAGGTGATTTCAGCTCTTACAGCCCTAGCTTTATATATTCTTGTAAAATTTACACCCACAGAAGCTCTGGAGCAGGCTGGAAATCAGAAGTTAAAACTACTATCTCTAGCTAAGAGATTGAGTCTTGCTAACATGAAATATTATGAAGAGACATTGGGGAAACTGTGTATTTAAAAATGTTTTCTTGGAAATTTTCTCCGATGGCCATGCCAAGGCAGATGTGGGGTACAAACCCCGCATGCATGACTATGTTCATCTCAAAAAGCCCTACTCTGTCACACCCATTGGTTTCCTACTAGTGCGAATTCTACCTCCACTCCTCTCTTAACTACTGTGGGAGCTTGATGCCAAAGATGGCCTCCATTGATTCCTTTCCTGCCCCTCTGCTCACGTGTATGTGTGTGGTCTCTAGCATCTGGTCTGCCTGTGACTGCTTTGACCACTAGACATGAAGAAAGTGACGCTGTGCCAATTCCAGGCCTTGCCTTTAGAAGGACTGGCAACTTGGTCTTATTCTTTCTCTTGGAATCTCACTCTCGGAGGACTCTCTCTTGAAGCCCTGAGCTGCCATGTAAGAAGTTCGGACTCCTCTGCTAGAGAGATACCACATCGAAACATGGAAAAACACTAAGACACCAGACGTGTGAATGAAGAAACTACTTTGGACGTTTGTCCTTGTTAGGCTTCAGATGACTGCATCCCTGGCTCCTATCTGATGGCAATCACACAAGAGACTCCCGGGTTAGACCCCAGCTAAGCCCAGTCAACCCCCAGAACTAGGAAGATAATAAGGAATTGTCATTTTAAGCCACTGTTTTGGAGTGGTTGGAAATAGATAACCAGAACAACCACTTTCAATGTTGTCTTCTCCATTTTCACACAGCTGAGTGAGACAGCTAGAGGCTGGGATGAGCTAGGCCAAGCTAGAAGGATGCAGCTACTGAGAATGGGCAGCATGGTATGGAAGACTAAAGTCAGTCTTGTGCAACCTTGGGAAAGTGATTTAAGCTAAGTTTCAGTTTTCTCATCTGTAAAATGGGACTAATGATATTATCTCAAAGGATTATGAAGATTTAATGAGCTAAAGGATGTAAAGCACCTAACAGCACTAAGACAGGCAGCTTCACAAAAACTACAGCTATTCATATTTGTATTATCATTATAATTGTCACTATTATTATATTGATCATTATAATTATTAGTATTGCTTAAGCATGCTAGACTCCCTTTTGAATATCTGCCTAATCCACAAGCCATTGCCGTTTCTTGTAACTGCCCTCAGATTCACTCGAGTGGGCATCCAGAAGACGTTTATGTATGATCCCACCCCTATATCATAGCTAATTGGACTAGAAGGAGACAATTGACTTGAGACAGGCCAGTCAGATTCTTGATCCTTTCAAGTGGGAAATGAGACTGAGAGAAGCCAGTTCGTTTCTGTGAGCAGCTGCAATGAGAGTGGGTGAGAGAGGAATGAAAAGATGCCCAAATTCCACCCTGTGAACCAAGAATAGAGAAAGTCATGTTGGAGGGGGCGAAGTATTTTCTAGAACCCCGATGGCTTTCTAGATTCTGTTTCTTGGCTCTTTCTGACACCCAGTTGTAATCATTCTCTAAGGTGTTATAAGATGGACCTATATCCTGATAACATCATCTCTTTTGCTCTTGAGCTTACTTAAGTTGGTTTTTGTTACGCATCCAAAGAGTCCAAACAAAAGGAGAGGAAGTGAAGGAGAAAGCTTCACGTGGGATGTCATCAGCAGCCTCCCTGTGACAAAAAGTTGTCAGGGTCCAGCCTGGATCCACTGACGTAGTGCTTAAGCCTTGCCCATCTGTGTTTCTCTATCACCAAGGCTCTGTTCATCATTGCTAGAATGGTCCAATTCCTTTTTGTCTTTTTTACTGACCGATAACAGGATCGCAACCCTCGGTGTTGCGCCCGCACCGCGCTCAGCCAGTGAGCGGGAACCGGTCTCCACATGGGATCTGAACCCTCGGCGGGAGCGCCACCACACTCCCAAGCGGCACACTCTCCAGTGCGCCACCAGGCCGGCCTGGTCCAATTCCTTTTTATTTTTCTTTCTCTTTTCTTTTCTTTCTGTCTATTTTTTTGTAATAGCTCTGTTGAGATATAATTTACATACCATACAATTCACCCAATTAAAGTGTACAATTCAATAGCTTTTAGTATTTTGCAGAGTTGTGCATCTAGCATCACAATCAATTTTAGAATATTTCATCACTCCTAAAATAAACTGCATACTCATTAACAATCACTTTCCACTTTCTGTCCCCCCGCCGCCCCATCCTCACCTCTAATCTACTTTCTACTTTCTGTCTCTATAGATTTGCCTATACTGGACATTTCATATTAGTGGAATTATGCAATATGTGGTCTTTTGTAACCAGTTTTTTTCACTTAGCAGAATATTTTCAAGGTTCATCCATGTTGTAGCATGGATCAGTACTTCATTCATTTTTATTGATGAATGATATTCCATTGTATAGATGTATCATATTTTATTTATCCATTCATCAGTTGATGGACATTTGAGTTGTTTCCACTTTTTGGCTCTTATAATAATGCTATTATGAACTTTTGTATACAAGTGTACTTTCATGTACAAGTGAACTTTTGTGTACATGTGTTTCATGAACATGGATATATGTTTTTATTCCTCTTGGGTATGTATCTAGAAATAGAATCACTGAGTCATATGGTAACTCTCTATATAATAATCAGATGGTTTTCCAAAGGCGATGCACCATTATGTATTCTCACTAGCAATGTATCAGTATTCTGATTTCTCCATATCCTTGTCAGCTTTTGTTATTCTCTGTCTTTTTATTATTGCCATGTAATGTGGGTGAAGTGGTATCTCATTGCGGTTTTTATCTTTTATTTTCCTGGTGACTAATAATGTTGTCTAAATTTATTGTCTATTTGTATATGTTCCTTGGAGAAATATCTACTCAGATTCTTTGCCCATTTTTTGATTGGTTTGTTTGTCTTTTTGTTGTTGAGTTGTAAGAATTTCTTATATATTCTAGATACAAATCCCTTAAATATATGATTTACAAATATTTTCTCCCATCAGTGGGTGTCCTTTCACTTTCTTGGAGGTATCCTTTGGAGCAAAAAAGTTTTCATTTTGACATAGTTCACATTACTTTTTCTTTAGTTGCTTGTGCTTTTAAGTGTCATATCTAAGAAACCATTGCCAAAACCAAGGTTATGAAGATTGAGGGACCCCTGTTTTTTTCTAAGAGTTTTATAGTTTTAGCTCTTACATTTAGGTCTTTAATCCATTTTGAATTAATTTTTCTAAATGGTATGAGATAGGGATCCAACTTCATTCTTTCACATGTGGATATTCAGTTTTCCTAACACCACTTGTTGAAAGAACTATTGTTTATCCTGTTGAATTGTTCTGGCACCTTTGTGAAAATAACCAGTTGACCATAATGTGAATGCATATTTTTAGATGCTCAATTCTGTTCCATTGGTCTATATGTCTGTTCCTATGCTGGGACCACTCTATCTTGATTACTGTAGATTTGTAGTAAATTTTGAATTGGGAAGCATAAATCTTTTAACTTTGATCTTCTTTTTCGAGAGTGTTTGGGTATTCTGGGTCCCTTGAATTTCCATATGAATTTTAGGACCAGCTTCTTAATTCTTGCCAAGATTGAACTGGGATTTTGATGCAGATTGTGTTGAATCTGTAGATCAATTTGGAGAGTACTATTACTTAGTATTGCTACTATCTTAACAATAGTAAGTTTTCAGTCTATAAACATTAGATGTCTTTCTATTTATTTAGGACTTCTAAATTTCTTTTAGCAATATTTTATGGTTTTCACAGTATAGTTTTGCATTTCTTTTGTTAAATTAATTTCTAACTACTTATTCTTTTTTGAAGCTATAGTAAATTAAATTTATAATTTTCTTAATTTCATTTTTGAATTGTTCATGGTAAGTGTATAGAAATACAATTGATTTTGTATATGGTTTTTATATCCTGCAACCTTGCGGAGTCTGTTTGTAAGTTGATTACTTAGGATTTTCCATATACAAGATCATAGATCATATCCTCTGCAAATAAAAAGTTTTGCTTTAGTTTTGCTTATTCCTTTCCAGTCTGGATGTCTTTTACTTCTTTTTATTCATTCATTCATTCATTCATTTATTCATTTTTTCCTAATTGCCCTGGCTAGAGCCTCTAGAACAATAGTGAATAGAAGCAATAA
>NW_007742124.1:22297-22780 GCF_000696425.1 Galeopterus variegatus
CCACTTATTTTTAATTAAAAACTAGAATTTAGACTAAATCTCTAAACATTTTTCCATATATTTTCAAAAATGAAGTTTTGGACTTAAATCAGGGAAAATATTTTGAAATGATTTTTTCTTAAATATTTTTAGACTTGTGTTATTGCTAGAAATGCGTCAGTTAAAATCTTTGCCCCTCAGTTTTATTATTTGTAAATTGAGGGGATTAAAGAGTATAACTATAAAATACTTTCCAATGATAAAATTTATAATTTTCAGATTCTGTGAAGAAGTCTAAGTAAGATTTTTAAGCTGATATAAAATTTTTCTAAAGACTAATTCAAGTAGCTGTCTGAGGTATTATAATGTCTATTTTAAATATTATTTTTGAATTCTCTGTTAAATGGTACTTTTTAACTTTTTCAGAAATTGGCACAATTTTTTTCTTTTGATATAAATAGATTACTTGCTTTCCAACATTCAATTATGCCTATCATAAGAAAA
>NW_007742125.1:0-899 GCF_000696425.1 Galeopterus variegatus
AAGAGACTATAAGGCAATATTATGAACAATTGTATGCCAACAAATTAGATAACCTAAATGAAATGAACAATTTCCTAGAAACACAAACTTTTGAAACTGACTAAAGAAATAGAAAATCTAAATAGACCTATAAAAAGTAAAAAGATTGAAAAACATCCCACAAAGAAAAGCCTAGGCCCAGGTGGCTTCACTACTGAATTCTACCAAACATTTAAAAAATAAGTACAATTATTTACAAACTATTCCAAGAAATGAAAGAGAAGGGAACACTTTCTAACTCAATTTTTGAAGCCAGTATTACCTTGATAAAAATCCAGACAAAGACACCATATGAAAAGAAGTAACAAAATAATATCTCATGAATATTGACTCAAAATCCTCAACAAAAAGCTAGCAATCCAAATCCAGCTACATTAAAATTTATACATCATGACCAAGTAATGCAAAGTTGTTTCAATATTTGAAAATCAATTAATATAATATTACCCTAATATTAATGGAACAAAGGTGAAAACACATTATGTAATTATCTCAACAGATGCAGAAACAAAGCACTAGGCAAAATCCAACACCTTTTTATAATAAAAGCTCTCAACAAATTAGGAAAAGAAGAGATTATCCTCATCATGATAGTAGTCATATATGGAAAATTCACAGCTAACATCAGACTTAATTGTGAAGGACTAGATGCTTTCCCCCTAAAATCAAAAATAAGATAAGGATGTCTGTTCTCATCACTTCCATTCAACATTGCACTTGAGGTTCTAGCCAGAACAATTATAAAAGAAAAATAAATAAAGACATCCAGATTGAAAAAGAAAAAGTAAAATAATCTGAATTCACAGAGACATGATCTTGTATATAGAAAATCCTGAGGAATCCACACTAATAATCTATTA
>NW_007742125.1:2231-3216 GCF_000696425.1 Galeopterus variegatus
TAATTTAGTTGGATCCCTACCTCAAGCCATATACAAAAATTAACTCAAAATGTGTCAAATGACTAAATGTAAGGCTAAAACTATATAACTCTGAGAATAAAACATGCATAAATCTCCATACCCATGAATTAGGCAAAAAGTTTTCAGATAATACACCAAAAAGCACAAGCAGAAAAATAAACAATAGACTGGACTTCAATTTTACTTTTGTGCTTCAAAGGACACTATCAAGAAAGTGTAAAGTTGACTTGCATACTCAGAAAATCTTTGCAAATAATATATCTGATAAGAATGTATTATCTAGAATACATAAAGAACTCATACAACTCAACAGTAAAAACACAAATAGCCCAATTAATTTTAATGGGCAAAGGATTTGAACAGACATTTCCCCAAAGAATTTATTCAAATTGCTAATAAGCACATAAAAAGATATTCAACATCATTAGTCATTAAGGAAATGCATATCAAAATCACAATGAGATAAAAGTTCCCACTCACTATGAAGGCAAAATAAAAGACAGTAACAAGGGTTGGTAAGGCTGTGGAAAAATTGAAACTCTTAATGATTGCTGGTAGGAATGTGATATTGTGCGGCCGCTCTCAAAAACAATTTGGCAATTCCTTTAAAAGTTAAACATATAGTTTCCGTATGATACAGCAATTTCAATCCTAGGTATATACACAAGAAAATTGAAAACACTTGCCCACACAAAAACTGTTGGCTAGAAAAACATTATTCATAAGAGCCAAAAAGTGGAAACAACTCAAATGTTTATCAACTAATAAATATATAAACAAAAGATGATTTATTCATACAATAGAATATTATTTAGTCATGAAAACAATAAAGTACTGATGCATGCTACAACATGGATGTCTTCAAGGTACAGTTTTCAAGGTAAGCGAAAAAAGCCAAATGCGAAATGCCCCATATCGCGTGACTGCATGTATATGACACGTCCCAGAATAGTCAAGTCCACAG
>NW_007742125.1:4269-5265 GCF_000696425.1 Galeopterus variegatus
AAGGCTTCACATTTAAAAAAGTGTGGGGTGTGGAATTTATGTGACTCAGGTTCCAGTTCTGACTCTGCCTGGCAGCTCTGTGACCTAGAGCACATCATTTCACCTCTAGGAGCTGTAGATTTCTTGTCTGTAAAATTAGGAAAATCCTCATTGAAACTAAGGACAAAGGACAAACATGTGGTAATGACTACAAATCACCCCTACCTTATGAATTTCATTTGGGCAGTTGGGCCCACGGACAGCCTTTCTATAGGTTTAGGAGGCATCTGGCTACCAGGTGTTCCCAAAGGGATGTGGATAAAGGTACCCAGTGAAAAGCCATACCCTTAGCAGCTCAAGATACTTCCTGAAATATCCGGGATTTTTATAACTCTGTAAAGACCATTTAATTGGATTGAAGTAATAGGTGAACTCATTACAATTTAACAAGAACATAAGCAGAGAACCTCCAGAGATTAAACATGCAGATGATCTTTCAAGCTGTGGACAGCAGCTGTGAAGGGCTTGGGCAGCATGACGTGACCAGTTCCCGGGTGAGTGCAGTATGTACTACTGCCAGGAACAGTGCTGTGCACTGAATGAAACATGTTTGAATGAAGAGTCCCACCTCCTGGAGTCCACATCTTCAAAAACTCTCCCAGATAAAAACTAATATGAATATGAAAATTAAATAATCAGTAAATTTCAACCAACGAATCTGGCATATACCTTAAAGGGGATGTGCTGGGGAAAAGAGGATAAGAAAAGAGGTGTATTGTTGCCAGCTTTCTAATCTTCCACAGAGAAGTCTTAGACCAGCACCCAATACTGGGCTTGGTATAGACTCAGCACTCAATACTGTGTAGAATTGGCTACAAGTGATTTGGCTTCAACATCTTGTTATTAATACCCCAATATGCTAAATAAGTTGGAATTTCACAGCAATTTTCTAGATAATTCAGTTGAAATTACCTGTATGTCTAAAATCACAGCATTTTAATGATTCATCGTGGTAGA
>NW_007742125.1:5937-22776 GCF_000696425.1 Galeopterus variegatus
AGATAATTCAGTTGAAATTACCTGTATGTCTAAAATCACAGCATTTTAATGATTCATCGTCATTTCACTAGATATGGAGACCACTGAGAAATGAACTTACAGTTTTCTCTACAATGTCACTGTACTAGTTTCCTATCACTGCTGTTATAGGAGTAATAATACAAATTTAGTGGCTTAAAACGACACATTTATTATCTAAATAATAATTAAATAAATAATTTATTTAATAAATAAATAATTCTGTTCTAGAGATCAGAAGTCCAAAAAGTGTTTTACTGGGCTAAAATCAAGATGTTAGCAGGGCTTTTGTTGCTTTGGGAAACTCTATAGGAGAACCTGTTTCCTTGTCTTTTTCAGCTTCTAGAGACCTTTATTCCTTGGGCTCATGGACCCTTCCTCAGTCTTCAAAGCCAGTATCTGACATTCTCAAATCTCTCTCTCTCTGACTCTGACCCTTCTGCCTCTCTTTTTCTTCTAAGGACCTTGTGACTACATTTTGGGCCCATACATATAATCCAGAATAATCTCCCCATCTCAAAGTCTTTAATCATATTTACAAAGACTCTTTTGTCAAGTAAGGTAACATATTCACAGGTTCCAGGGATTAGCATGTGGAGCTCTTTCAAGTGTTCTTATTCTGCCTACTACAATCACATAGTGAAATAATAGTCCTACAATTACCAATTTCTGAAAGTGCACAGGGCTTCAGTGAGAATCCAGATATCACATTATTCAGCACCTTTATACTGGTAGGTGTTCCTGTTGAACTGTGCTTCAGTAGGCAGTCATTCCTGAGTGTGAAGAAAAGAGATTACTTAGCTTCCTAAGCTTTGAGGTATATGCAACAGTACCGGTAATATTTGGTGTTGAAATGATCCATGGGCAGTGGAAAATAAACAATGCAATCAGAACAAATGACGCTGATATTGACTAGGTTAGGGGGTTGCCTTATTAATCAGATGGACCCCCTTCTCCTCTGCAGAGGGAGAGTTAAAGTGAGAATGGGGTGGGAGACGTTGTTCTATGTCACTAAACTCTCACTCCACAAGCACAGACTATCTGTAGACCAAATGAAATGTATTCTCTTCAGGAAAAATGACACTAAAATTGAGTAAGTAAATCAGAAAACAGGTTATGTCTAAAAGCCCTGTTTGGTTTTAAGTTGGAAAAATAAAAGAAGTTATACTTATGTGAAGAATACAATTAAATCTTGAAAGCACCATCAATAAAGAACAAACACTGAATTTTACTCACCTGTGCTCTGCCTTGTTAAATGTCTGCGTGGCATATGTGAAAAATTGGCAGTGAATATCATTGGTGCACCATTTTTGGCATTCTTCAACACTTTTAACCTTAGATACATTAAAATTTACTCCTCTCATATCAATTCCTTCATAAATGTCTCGGTGGCAAGCTGTACAAATAAAACGCATAGAGCAAATCCAGTCAATTTCCTTTCTAGAGGTAGGTCATCAACTACCATTTGGGCAGAGTAATTTTGAAGGATAATATCCCATTTTTGGTGACTGATTTATTAATTAGAAAATTAAAAATTTTAATTACATTCCTAAATTATCAAACTCTGTTTGAAATAAACACATATGTGTTTTTTCCCCCAGTGCGTTAGCATTGAAAAGAATTACTTTGCTTCCTAAACTGCAAGGTACAGGTAACAATACAGGTAACTTTTCATGTTGAAATTATCCATGGGCAGTCGAACGTAAGGCAATAGTAAGGAGGACCCTGATAATGTGTGCTGAGGGTTTGCATTATTAAACAAACCAATATGCCTTTGACCTCTTGCACTGAGTGAAAAAAACCTCTCTATCTCTGCTTTTAACTAATCCTGTCTGATCATGAATTGTGTCTGTAAGCCTTGCCATGGACATCTCTGTGTCCAATCATTATAAAATGTGGGGAATTCTTGTATATGCATGATGAAAGCATTTCCATTTTTTATTTAAAATCTTGTTAAATTCTATTTAGGAATCCTTTTCATTGAAATGCATCTTATTCTTTTAACAGGTAGTGAAACAAATTAGGCTTTTTTTTAAGACTCAAATTTGTTAATTAGACTCTTGGTTAAGGAAGCGGTAGAACCAGCAGTATAAACCATAACCTATTGATTACACGTAGTTTTCCACTCCTAGGAAGTATAGTTGAACTCATAAAACTAAATTTAAGGGTGGGAAGACAGAAAATACACAAACTAGCAGGAAAACGACATTGAGGTGGGCGGGGATTATTCACAGTGATTCACAAACACAAGAATTTGCAGATTATAAAAATGAAATTTGCTGCACATGAGAAAAGAAATAGGCTAAGAACTAGGATGGGATCCTTGCAAACAAAAACTTTTCTTAATGGTTATCTGAAAGCTATAAACCTCACTACATGTTTTTGACTAAAATTGGTCCTGAGTTTAGAAATTTTAATTACCTGGTAGCAAGTTTTCACTTTAAGATGTTTGGCGAGAGTTAGAAAGGAATATTAAAATTAAACTCTGTGAGTAAGAGTAAATTTTGGCATCTGGGGAAAGGGGGCCACCTGCTCCCCTGTCACACTGTGCATTTGTGAGGAACATGGTGCTAAACCTTTTGTAGACCACCTGCTTCTGGGTCAGGGTTTTGTAGAACAGCTCCCTCTCTGCGATCACACAAGGGTTTGTAAAACAAAACAAAACAAAACAAAAGCAATTTTTAAAAAGGCAAAATAAAAAGGAAAAATGAAGATAAAAAAAGACTACGTTTTTGAATAAGCTTAAAATTACTAAGGAAAATTGAGAAAGGCATAATATTACTTTTTCTTTAAATTTGTCTATAAGATACAATAATTGGAAATAATGAAAAATGAAGATAAAAAAAGACTACTTTTTTGAATAAGCTTAAAATTACTAAGGAGAATTGGGAAAGGCATAATATTACTTTTTCTTTAAATTTGTCTATAAGATACAATAATTGGAAATAATGCTTAATTGAATAATTTATACCAAATTGTATTAATATATAAATTCAGTCTTAGGAAACGTACTCCATCGCAGGTAAACTACACCTATTATATTGGCTAAGTCAGGCCCCCATATTTATAACTAAGGCATTTCCATCCCCCCCTTTTTTTTCCTGTAAGGAACATACTGTTTTATTATCTTATGTTCTATTATTGTATTGATAACTGTTTAAAATACAAACTGCAGGCTCAAAGTGTGTTCATACCAAGGGGGTGCTGTTAATGGGGGAGGAAAGGGTGACAAGTTTAAAAATATCTGAAATTTGAACCTCCAAAATTAACTGTACATGGTAAAGATAAAATAGTAATGATGTATATAGTTCCAGCATGGATATTTTAAGATTCTGTCAACCCATCAGTTGACAGAATCTTTTTAGCACCTTTGCTTTCTGATCAGTCCCAGTCATGTTAGAGAAAAAGTTCATTTGTCTTAAATTTATTAGGATAGCTTTGAAACTGTTTCCCAAGACATCATTAGCAACAGGTGTCAGAATTAAAATTCCCTAGCACCCTAGTCCTCACATTTCTTCTTAAAAGTATTATTCTCAGCAAGATTGACAGAACCCAGTCCTTCAATTTAGGCTTTAAGGTATACAAATGGTTTTTTAACCTCGGCACTACTGACACTGTGGGCCAGAAAATTCTTTGTTGTGGGGGACTGCCCTGAGTCCTGTAGAATGTTTAGCAACATCTCTGGCTTCTACTCACTAGATGCCAGTAGCATTCCCCACTAGTTGTAATAACCAAAAGTGTCTCCAGATATTGCCATATGTCCCCTGGGGAGAAGGACAAAATCACTGCTGGTTGACAATCACTGAAAACCACTGGCGTACAAATGAACCTGGGAGAAAGATGTTCCCCGTGTTTTCTTTAAAATTCTTGTCTGGAATAAAGGGAAACTATTGTTTGAAAGTGTATCCACCTTCTGCAAATCTTACACTATAATGCTAACCTCATAAATAATAGAGGCTCATTAGCATGTGTTGACTGATAAAGACAAAAGGATTATTAAGATGAGTACGGTTTCCTCTTTTAGGTCCAGAATACTGCCCCAGCTTTTATTTTTCTGAGTGCTCCCTTCCAAAAGTCCATGGAAGTACAGACTTTGAGCAAAAGCTATTCTAAGGTAGATCCATTATTAACTCAAATTTAGCTAAGAAATCCACATCTTACCACTTATTCGATGGCCACATTGCTTTAAGGAATGTCCAGAAATTGCACTTGTCCGATGCACTCTTGGCAGGGATCCTGTAACACTATCCTTCAAGAAGCAACCAAACCTGTTTTTAAAAGTAGCTTCACTTAGAAAGTGGAACAATAAACATACCTTGAGGAAATGTCTAGCATTTTCTATACACTAATAAATAAAGCCAGGAATAAGGAAAATAATACAACTTCCCTGACACTTTCTGGAAAGAACATTCTTTCTAGAATATCTAATACCACAATATCTAATGGTCTCTGTAATACTCATACCTCACTTCAGCATTGCTTTTCTTTTCTTTTTTTAAAAATTTATTCTTTAATTTATTTTTTAATTGAAACATAATTGATTATACATAGATATGGGGTACAGAGTTGACTATCAGTATTTGTGTACAATATGTGATGATCAATCGATATTACTTGCATGTTCATTATTACATATCTTAATTATTCTTTGTGTCCCTTACCCCATTTCTCTCCAACCCCCTTTCTCCTCCCCCCTTTCCAAATCTAGTAACCACAGGTCGGTTCTCTCCTTCTGAAATGTTAACCTTAATGTTAATTCCTTTCTTTACAAGGATTCTAGAACTTAACTCAATCTTTAATATAATGACTCTCACACACAGTTGGGTTTTCTGTACAAGTTTAACATGTAGAATTGGAGAATAATCATCCAATTTCTAGTTCTTAAACTCAAATAGAGTAACAATAAGAGAAAAGAGCTATGTATATGAAAACAAGAACAACAAAGAAAAGTTCATTCTGAATATTGATCAAAATGACAGAAAATTAAGATGAAACTCTGGTTGTGTGTAATAAGCATCTTCATGACCTAATAAGATTTTTATTACCAACTATTTTTCCAATACTCTTACTTTTTTCCAAACTACTACTTAATAATACACATTCACACATGCAGGGGCACACATGCACACACACACACACAACCCGTACATACTAGGGAGCCCAAACGGGCTCACTATCAGCACCATTCAGACCTGCCCTCTCCCGAGATCACAAGTTCTGTGTGGAGTACACTAACATTTATAAAGCAAATGTATTTCACAGGGCCTAGTTTCCAAAGCCCTATAGTTTCAAGTATAACCTAACTGCTTAAAATTACATATAGAAATGTTAACCTTGCAAAAGACAGGAAAGGCTAAAGTCTCTGATGTAGATAAAGAATTGTAACACAGCAAAATTGCTGGCTCAAGGACAGATGCCCTTGGAGCAGGTTAACCTAAAGTTAATTTATTATTATGTAAACATACTGAGGAAATTGCTGTAGGACAAGACAGTATTTGTTAAGAATAAACTTTTGTTGATGGATTGAGTTAACCTTTTGCAAATTGCATTATGGAATGTCACTTTGTTATCTCACCGATGTTACCAGCCTCTATTGTTAAACTGTACTTAGCTATAACTCCACCTATGTTCCTTTTCTGTAACTTTCTGGCCCGGAGAATAAATACTGAGAAAGAACCCCAGTCCAGTGATAATTTCCCAAGGAGAAATGCCTCTCTCTTGAGGGTTCCAGGAAATTAACCCCTCCAGGTTTCTCACTGGTCAGAAGAAATGGGCTTTGAGTAATCTTTTGCGTCTCCATCACTCAGGGGAAGAGGTGACAAAGAGAGTGCAACAGTTCTGGGTTTTAATTATATTCTCAGTTTTGAATTTTCCTTATTCAGTTCTCTTGTCATTAGACCCTTCCTTAAGACAATATCTTAACCCAGTGATTTTTAAGCATTTTTCTTAAGGCCTTGGATAGAAAATACTAGCTTCTACTACTTTAAGTGAATACAGTAATTGTTTAAAATGCAGATTTCCAGGCCCAGGAGACTTTGATTCAATAGGTCTAGGCTGTGGCCTCAGAGTCTTCATTTGTAAGAACCACGCTAGGTGATTCTGATGAAGATGGTCCTTGAACCCTATTTGGGAAACAACCCAGCAATGTGCTACACCTATTTGCACACAACCGCTTACATTTTGAAAAGTGATTGGCTTTTCCAATAATGAAATATCAACTTTTACCTTTTCCCTGGGTCATTGGTTGAACTTTCCAGAAGAAAACTGAAGAGCAAACACCTAGGGTGGAATGTGCACATCATCTGACAGTGCCGGGCATTTGGGGTGTACATGGCAGTTACATCCCCACCTCTGAAAAAGGTGTTTTTATATAGTTGAGTCTGACACCCTGTGACATAATCATTAAAAAAATTAATTTGGAATGAATGCAAATAATATTAATAGAAATACACCAGTATTCTTAACCTTCTTACTTCTTCACTGACTACCCAAAGATCTTTACAACATGACTTTAATTACAAAGGCAGAATAAAACATATGAAGGCAGTTATTTGAACAATTTATAATGTGATTCAAAGCTCTCTTATGGGTACTTCTGTATAAAAAATTACACTGATTTTTATTAAGTCATACAATAATTTGCACATAAATTATCCCCAATAAAATACAGTCCTAGCTTGGTTTCTCTCTGTTGTCTGATGTGCTATAAAAATATCATGCCTTAAAAATAATGATGCTTGATTTATTTGCAAAACACTTTCATGGCTACTCATACTTGCCATGGTCAACCCAGTAGTCACTAACTTTAACAAAAATAAAACTTTTTGCATCAAATGCCTTAAAAATAATGATGCTTGATTTATTTGCAAAACACTTTCATGACTACTCGTACTTGCCATGGTCAACCCAGTAGTCACTAACTTTAACAAAAATAAAACTTTTTGCATCAAATTTCTAGGAAATCTTTAACCATTTAAACTTGTGGTTAGTGACATGGTACCATGCCTTTTCTTCATTTTCAAAAGATGTGTTACACAGTCTTTGTCTAAATGTCAGTCTCCAAAATGGCGCCAACAACATTGATAGGTCAGAGATCACAGATTCTGCTGGCCATATTCTTTACTCCAAGGAGGATCCAACCAAGGGGGAAATTTGTCTTTACCACAGAAGACTATGACATGCTTGAACTATGTTTACATTGATAGGTCAGAGATCACAGATTCTGCTGGCCATATTCTTGACTCCAAGGAGGATCCAACCAAGGGGGAAATTTGTCTTTACCACAGAAGACTATGACATGCTTGAACTATGTTTTGAGAGCAAGGGAACAGGGTGGATACCTGACCAACTCATGCTCCTGGACCTGAAGCATGCAGTGGAGGTTATAAACTACAGAGATTGCAAAAGCTGAGAGGCTCAAACCATTAGAGGTGAAGGTATGATGACTAGAAGACCTTTCAGAATCTATCGTTAATGATTTTGCCTACATAAAGAAGCCAAGGGAGGAGACGCATGGTACCAAGGAGTCAACAAACACTGGGCTCCTGTACTTCAGCATCTTTCAAAGCTCTGTCTCATGGGACTAGCCACCTGGCAATTCTATCTGCATCGCTTCTTCAAGGCCAAGAAGTTGATTGAATAGTGAGGCACTGTCTCCTCCCACCTTGTATCTTGCCTGTAGAACATTGCTGGAATGTGCTTGACCTGTCATTCTATGACAGTATCATCAAGACACGTTGGAGCTTTATCACCAGAACTGATCTCTCTTGGTGTGGGAGGGCATGGGTGCCACTTACACCCAAGTCAGTGAGGGACTTCTTTTTAACTTGGTAGGATTTGGACTGGTTTTACAACAATAGGGCTATTATTGGAGTCACCTATAACAGAAAAATAGGGGTTACCCAGATAATGCCAAAACCAGCATTAGTACTGGGTTTCTGCATGTGATCTGCTTGAACAATGTTTTTCGTGTTTTCTTTCCTTCTCTCACTTGCTCACCAGCTTGGGCTTCCACTCTAGTTCTTTTACCAAGATTTTAGGACCATGTTGAGCTTGTTTTATTCTGATTGACCTCTGGGTTTCCTTTTGAAAACACCCTTAACTTTCTCTTAGCCCTTCACTTCTGGTGATATCCTTTCATACGTTTATGTCTCTTAAAAGGGTGATAACGTGACACCTCCAGAAAATCTCATTTTACACAATTAAACTATTTGTGCTCAAAAACAAATGAAAACCAAAACACAATACTTTCGTAAACATCTTCACTAGATTATCACAACTCTGTAAGGGAAGCTAGAGTGAGGCTTTATTATCTGCCTCTGACATTTATTTTTTAGGAGAGAAGTTAAGTAACTGAATCTCAGGGTGCCCCAAGATACACACAGCTAATGCATGTCCTGGGACATGAACCAAGCCCCTCTAACGCCCAATCATACCCCTTTTCTTGCATGCAGTGTTAAATGTTGTTCCTCATCTCAGTTTAATTTAAGCAAACTAACAGTTATTGAGCATTTGTTTTGTTACGAGTTTGTTTCTTATCTGGTTTAAGCAAATGCATGCATATGTTAAACTGGAAATAAGCTTTGAACTATTTGTTGTTTGGAATTAACCCCAGCTCTCAAATACCCTGCACTCCAAATATTATTAGAGAATTAAGTGTCTTTACTGGCTTGAATACGTGAATTTTAATTTACCATGAAAGACCCACTTCAAAATCTGCTTAATAAACTTTCCAGCTAAGATAACACATTCATTTCGGTCAGTCAACTGTCTATTAACCATGGAATATTCCAATGACAACCTTGTCCATCCCTTAGGGCAGTAGTCACTCTTCAATTTAAATAATTTCTATGTTTTTATTGTCTTTCAGCAAATGTGCAGCTTAGACAACCTGAATTTCATTGAGCACTGAAGATTCACATTTTCTCTGCACTATCCTACCACCCTGGGGATTCTGGCCCTGAGCCCCATTATGAAAACCCAACCCAGCAAGATTGCTTCCCTTCCTCTTAGACGTGTGGCTCAGATGATATCTCTTAGGTAAGGTTTATATTTGGAAAGAGCACAGATCTCTTCAGGTGGAAGCTTCTGGGAATACAAGTTCCCAAGTGTATATGCCTAGATTTCATTTATGCACAAAACACTAAGTCATTGGTACAGTGACGATGCTAGCCATAAAGAAGCCTGTTTTTTAGATGGTTGGTGTTTTTGGTTGATTCATAACTGTCAAGCAGTCACCCCTTTCCCCATCCCAATGCATATACAAAGGTACAGACAATGGCTGGTGCTAGCCTGGGAGTTTCCATTCTGCAGTTGAGCCTTTGTGAACTGCCATGTGAATCAGCAGACGGAAGTGGGTGAGTAGAAATGCACCAACTTTGGAGCTGAATGGAAAGAAAGTTCTAGTAGGTATTCTTGCTTATTTTTATAAGTTGGTAATAATGATAATGATAATAATGATAGTGATGATGATGATGATGAAGATGACAACGATAGCCTTGTTTGTATTGCATTTCAGAGTGTATGTATATGTTATCTCATAATGATCATGACGTTCGTAGATCTAACATGGGCCCCCATGTCCATGGACTTTGAGCAAGTTATTTGGTCTTGTTAAAAAATTACATGATCAATAAGGAGAAGAGAATACTCTAATTTTTAAAAATTTGGTGACAGACATGTAAAGATGTCTTTATTATAAAGATAATTTACAAAAGCAATAGAAGTGACTAGTAAGTATATGAAAAAATGTTAAGAATGACAAATACAAGCAAATTAAAACAACTTTTGTTTAAATTAAAACAACTAGATGGCATTTTACCCATGAGATTGGCAAAAATTTAAAATTTAAATAACTAGTGTTCGTATAGAGATTTTGGTTACACATGATAGAAAACCTAGCTCGAAGTGGCTTGAATACAAATGACATTTATTGGTTCAGAAGCCAAAAAGCCCACGGTGAAGCTGCCTTCAGGAGCAGCTGGACATTGTGCTCAACTGATAGCAACAGTCCACAATTTGTCTCCATCTACTTGCTTTGTTCCATGGTGTTGCCATTGGTCTCAAGCTCTCTATAGCAGCAAGATATCAGCAGCTCAGGTGTTTGCATTCTCTTATAAATATGTCAAATTGGAAAAAAATTGAGTCCTATCTCTAGAAATCTGAGCAAAACTTTGTTGTAAGACATCGGCTCCAAGTGGGTCACTGCAGTCCTAGGATGTGTGCACCTCTGGGTTTAGGCCTTGCTGGGTCACAAGCTCTGCTCTGTTGTCAGCAGCAGAAGCAGCGTCACCAGAACCACGTGGACCAAAACTGGGAGGCAGCAGTTCCTCAGAAATAAATGAGGATACTATTCCCAGAAAGGCAAATATGTGCCAGGCCACAAAGCATCAGATGCCTATTAGAGTTGGCCTAAGTGGAGTAAATGAGCACTCTCGTGTTGCTGGTGGAAAAAAATCAGCTAGGGAATAATAGTCTTTCTGGAAGATAATTTCATGATGCAGGTCATAAAACCTTCAAAAATATTCATATTTCATATCTAGTATTTTTATTTCAAAAAATTTATTCTACAGAAATAATTGAACATGTGTGTAATAATGTGTATTCAAAAATACCATGAAAAGGAAAGAATAGCAAACTCCAAAACACATGCTATAAATTTATTTGCATTTAAAAAAAGCTATAAATAGAAAATATGTTAAGGAATATCTGTAATTAATAACATCTTTGTAAAATGTGTAAAAGATATATGTAGAAAAATATCTGCAAGACCATACAAAAGATTTTTAACAATGGCTATTTCTGCATTTTGGGACTACATACAATATGCAGAGGTGTTTATCTTAGCCATAAATCTGAGATGTAAGTAAACAATCACTGAGGTGTGTCCGTCTTAAGTCACCATAGACTCCAAATCCACCGCTAATGGTGGCACACAGAAAACTCCACTCCACAGCGATTAATGAAAAACAGTGTCCAGAATCATTCTTATTCTCTGAAAAGTAATGGAATGGACAGAGAAAGAGATCAAACGGTGTGTCCATCTTAAGTCACCATAGACTCCAAATCCACCACTAATGGTGGCACACAGAAAACTCCACTCCACAGCGATTAATGAAAAGCAGTGTCCAGAATCATTCTTATTCTCTGAAAAGTAATGGAATGGACAGAGAAAGAGATCAAAATCTGGTGTTGAAAACTATTCAGCTAGAATTATTCAAATGGATGATTTTCTAAGTTAAATTTTAACCAGGTGCTTTCGTTTCTGAAATGGTGTCCTCATGGCCTAGAGTAAAAATATGTGTCATGTACGTATCAGATACTCAGACTGGACCCAGACACTATAAAATGCCTATCACTGTCTTGAATTTTCAGATGGAGGGGTTTTTTTTCTCATTTTTTAATGTTGATAATAAAAATAGAGGGCTGATTGTTTTGGGATCTGCTTTGTAGAAAGTCGTATCCAGAGTATCTCTTAACACATGCATTCTCACTTCTGGGCTCCTCCCCCTGGTTTGCAATGTGTGTCTAGGGCAATATATCAGGAAGTGGTACAGCCTCCAAACATTAAAAGGATACATGTCCTGAATTATCAGGGGTTGCCTCCTTCCCTGAAACTGTATGTTCAATAGCTTTCTCCAGGGGTAGTACTTAACTATTTCTCTCTCACACACCCTTAACTTCACATCTTGTAGGTAATTCACTTACCACAGGAAACTGTAGTAAACAAGCAAATGAAATAAGCTGCTTGCCTGAATGAAATCATCCTAAAAAAGAGAACAACACATACAAAACTCTACTGGTTTTGGACCATATTTAACACATATTTAACATCAATCTAAATTCAAGATGATATGGATTTTCTTGTAAATGCCTGAATTGCAAATCAAAGCATACAATTACCAGTATAGAGATCAAGGGTTTTTTGTACATATTGCGTCTAGGGACTTGGAAAATTTATAATGCTTACCAAGATACAAATTGAGACCTCTAGATTGCTATTGTGTTTATTGCGGATTTGCCACCCTTGTTGCTAGTAATTTTGGAAAGAGAATTGGAAGAGAGGAATTAAACAGTCATGAAACATTTCGATTTGAGAAAAAAAGGAAATCATTGTAAATGATGGCAATAATACCAGACCAGAATCCCTAAGTAAATAAAACCTCTGAAAATATTCAAGCCCATTTAGAAATTTTAAACCAGTAAAATATTCTCTTTGATTTTAAAATATTTTACATTTCTATATTTCCATGTGCACAAACATTAGTTCCTTCTAGACTCTCTAAATACGCAGGAAATTAGAACATAAACTAACAGCTTCTTCACAAAGTAAAAACTATATTTAAAACAAACAAACAAACAAAAAACATTTTATTTGGAAGCAATCAGAATAATAGAAATTTGCTACCTGAAAGTACAATTGCTTCTGTGTTTCTGGAGGTGAGGAAGTCTCTTGCCACTTAAAAATGAACGGTCTTAGAGCTGTCCTAATGTGGTGCTGCAGGCAATATTTGCTTGGCTCCAATATTGACTTTGGGTTTCTGCCAACAGTTTCAACTTTTTGTCCTGTCAACATATTTCATGAACATCCCATTCCTGTGTTCAGCTATTTAAATATTAACTATTTCAGGGACTGTTGTCAGCAAGATGGCAGAATAGGAGTTTTCAGCTCTCATCCCCTTGCAGAGAAACATCAATTTGAACAACTATCCATGCATGAAAACAACTTCACATAGAGCTAAGAAATCCAGGTGAGAGGTTATAGCACCTGTTGGGAGCACAGAAATAAGAAAAGACAGGTTGAAGGGTGTAGGAAGGACAGATTCTCAGTATCCACATCACCCTCTTCTCAAACCTGGGCAACACAGTGTGGAGAGAGTTACCCTTTGTTGTGGAAAGGAGAGTGAAATGAGCACCCAACTTTGCCACAGATCCCAGTACCAAGCCCACTCCAGTAAACCCCAGCACGAGGCCTGCCCCTGCAGCCCTAGCCTTGAGGTCCATCACAGTGCCAGAGTAGCCTTTGAGGCCCCAGGCTAAGGCCTACCCAAGACGAGGCCAGTCCCTGGGGCTCCAGGCTCAAGGATGGTTTCTCAGACCTGGACTCCAAGCCTGCCTCAGCTCTAATCTTGCCCCTGTGACTCCAGTCTGCAGGTTGGTCCCAGCAGCACCAGGCTCTAGATTGGTACCTATGGGCCCAGACTCTAGGCCAGCCCCTGCAGACCCAGGCTTGCAGGTCCACCCTGAGACCAGATTGGCCCCTGTAGACCTAGGTGCCAGGATGCCTCCATGGACTCAGGGACAGACCCATCCCCATGGAACCAAGTGCCAGGTGACCCCCATGTCAGGCTAGCCCCTGCAGAGTCAGACTCAAGGTCCATCACAGCACCAGGTCAGCCCCAAGGATCCAGGCTTCAAGGCAGTTTTCACACACAGGATCCACTGAACACAGTCTCCAGGCCTGCCCTGGTGGACTGTCACCAGGCTCACTCTAGTGCACTCTGGTGCCAGGCCAGCTCCTGCAGACCCAATATCCAAGCCTATCCCTACAGATCCAGGCAACAGGCCAACCCCTGTGGACACAGGTACCAGGTCTGCCCAACTGATGACCTTGGCACTAGGTTAGTCTGCCTGAGGACTTCATCAGGAAGCCTGCCCATGGACTCTACCAGATGGCCTACCCAGAATCTCTGGACATGCTGACTAGTGAAGAGCTTTCACTGATGAATCCAGTCAATAAAGACTGGGATAGGTGCTTACTTCTTCAAATGTACAGACACCACCACAAGATCATAGGATCACAAATAATCAGGGAAACATGACAACATCAAAGGAACAAAATAAAACACCAGTAATTTCCCCTAAAGAAACAGAGATCTACAAAATGCTTGACCAAGAATTCAAAATAATCATCTTAAAACACTTTCATGAGTCTTAACAAATTCAAGAAGATTGAAATCATATCAAGTATCTTTTTATCAACAACAATCATATGAAGCTAGAAATCAATAACAGGAGAAAAATTGGAAAAATCACAAACATGTGAAAATTAACACAGTCCTGAGCAACCAATAAGCCAAAAAAAGAATCAAAAGGAAAATCTAGAGACAAAAGAAAATGAAAACACAATATACCCAAATTTATGGGATGTAGCAAAAGTAGTTCCAAAAAGGAAGCTTATAGCAGTAAATCTTCACTAAGAAAACTGAAAGATGTGAAACAACCTAATTTGATATCTGAAGGAATGAGAAAGAGGACTAATTAAATCAAAGTCAGCAGAAGAAATATAAAAATTTGAGCAGAAATAAATAAAATAGGGACTAGAAAAACAATAGAAAACATCAGACACTAAAACTTGTTTTTTTGTTTTTGAAAAGATAAACAAAATTGAGAAATCTTTATAAGACTAATTATGAAAAAAGAGAAGATTTAAATAAATAAAATCATAATGAAAGGGGAAACATTACAACTGATATCACAGAATGCAAAGGATCATAACAGACTACTATGAAAAACCAGAGGTCAACAAATTAGAGAACCTAGAAGAAATTAATAAATTCCTAGAAACATACAACCTACCAAGACTGAATCATGAAGAAACAGAAAATCTGAACAGACCAATAATAAGCAAGAAGATTGAGTCAGTAATCAAAAAAAACTCCCAACTAAAAAAACTCAGGACCCGATTTCTTTATTGGTGAATTCTAGCAAAAATTTAAAAGAATTATCATCAATCCTTCTCAAACTCTTCCAGAAAATTGAAGAGAATGGAAATTTCCAAACTCACTTTACAAGGCCAATATTACCTGATACCCAGCCAGACAAGGACACTACAAGGAAAGAGAATTGCAAGTCAATATCTCTGATGAACATACATGCAAAAATCCTAAGAAAATACTAGCAAACCAAATTTAAAAAATCATGGTCAAGTAAGATTTATCCCTGGGATGCAAGGATATGCAAATCAATAAGCATGATACACCACATTAACAGAATCTAAGGGATGAGGGTGGGGGTGAGGGGTGGGGAGATGGGGTGATGTTGGTCAGAGGATGAATAAGTTGGGGGGGGTCTAATGATAGAGAATAGTACTGTATTGTATACATGAAATTTGCTAGAGAGTAAATCTTATTCTCACCACATGTGCTCACATACACACACACACGCAAAATGATAACTATGTGAGATAATGGATAAGTTATTTAGCTTGATTGTGGCAATCACTTCACAATACATATGTATATCATACATCATGTCGTATGCTATAAATATATACAATTTTTATTTGTAAAATATGCATCATAAGAATTAGGAAAATGAATTAAAATACCTAACTCAGGGGGAAAAACACCCCTATTTCCTGTTAGGGCCGTGCAATTCATGCACAGGTGTCCTTTATTTACTTATTTATTTGGTAGCTGGCTCGTATGGGAATCAAACCCTGGACATTGGTGTTATGAGCACAGTGCTCTAACCAACTGAGCTAACTGACCAGCCTCCCATTTTTTTAAAGTGTTCATAACATTCGCAGTTATTTGTGTGCACGCAGCTTAAATATCATCTAACCAAATTTTTTCCATTAGAGTTGCTTGGAGGCACAACTGAATAAGGGGTGGGTACGAACAGCTCCTCCTAGAGGGATATTTTAGCAAATGATATCTATACCTTCCTGTATCCAAAGAATCATATAATACTGAAATTTCAGATTTGCAAGGGATTGGGTCGATATTTATGTCCTCCTCCTACCCAATTCAAGAAATGTGATCTATCAGGGTTATGAACCACAGTTCACAGATGAAATCTGGCCTAGCACTTGTTTTTGTAAATAAAGTTTTATTGGAACACTGCGATGCCCATTCATTCATGTCTTGTCTATGTCTGCTTTCTCCCTACAACTACAGAGTTAAGAAGTTGTGACAGAGACAGTGAAGCCTACAAAGCCAAAAAGATGTACTATCTGGCCCTTTACAGACAAAGCTGGCTGAAACTTGCAGTGTAGCACACTTCTGGCATAGAGTTTATACTTCCCTGTCAGGATACCATGACCGAGGAGAGTCAAACAAGTTTTCCAGGCAGCCTGCTCCTGCTCAGAGAGCTCTATTTTATTTTTCAGTGTAGCACACTTCTGGCATAGAGTTTATACTTCCCTGTCAGGATACCATGACCTAGGAGAGTCAAACAAGTTTTCCAGGCAGCCTGCTCCTGCTCAGAGAGCTCTATTTTATTTTTATTTTTAAGAGAAAGTCTCCCTGTATCCTGAAATACACATCTTTGCAAATGCTAACATTCAGTCCTAGATTTACCTACTAGATCAACATAAAATAATTTATTTCCCTTTTTGTGCATTTTTAAATATTTAAAGACCATAGTCACTCACCCATTAAATCTCCTCTGTGTTTTATTCTTCAGAATTACAATACATCATTCTAACTGGTAAATTAGATTTGGGGAAAGCTGATTCCTAAATAAATATTTTATGTAAATTACTGGAATGCAGAACTTTATTTATTAGAAACGTAGGATAATGCTGCCAAAAAAATATTTTCTGGCTGTAATGAAGCAGTGCATTTTATTTTTTTTATTTTTATTTTTTGTTAAATTTTTATTTTGTCACTATACAATGTATATGATTATTATGGCCCATCACTGACACCTCCCTCCCTCCTCCCTCTCTACCCTCCCCCCCCAAGAATGTCCTTTCCGTTTGCTTGTTGTAACAACTTCAAAGAAGTATAGTTGTTATATCTTCTTGCCCTCCCCCCGGTTTTTTTTGTGTGTGTATGTGGGTGAATTAATTTGCTTATTTTTTAGCTCCCACCAATG
>NW_007742126.1:0-379 GCF_000696425.1 Galeopterus variegatus
CAGGTGATGATTTGGTGAAAAATTGGAACTCAGAAAGCTACGTTCTAGGCCAGGAGGCTTTCTTTTTTTTTTTGTAGTTGAAAGTAGAACAGCTTTGCTATTTCACCGCAGAAACGGAAAGATGGCTATTTAGTGCCAGAACTTGAGAGGTTAAGTCGGCCAGTAGAATTGATGACTGGAATTTGCACATGTGTCAGCCATAAAGGCCCTGACCTAGCCCACCCAGACTGCTCTTCAAATCGAAGGCATTTGCAGTTGCATGTGGAGTTGCAGATCTGAAGTTAGGGTGTTTGATCCGCAAAGGCTGAGCTCAGGGATATCGCAGGTCATCAGAACTGCACATGGATTGGGATGGGAGTGAAGGCCATAGGGCCCCATT
>NW_007742126.1:3516-3956 GCF_000696425.1 Galeopterus variegatus
CTGTGTCACATCTTACATGGATAGGGATGCAGAGGGTGGAGAAGAGGCAGGAGTCTTTGGTGATCCAAACTGCAGACTCCAGGACTAGGAGTCAGGGCTGGACCCAGCCAGGGGAGGGGCTCTCTGAGCTCAGGCTGGAAGGACTAAGGATTTGGACCCTGTACCCTTCATCTGGGTCTGGCCAACGTGTGCTCAGTTCTGTTCAGGTTATGCCTCTCTGCAAGAATACCCAGCAGTGATGTCATGGTCTCACCTTGGAATTGCAGGTGGTACTTGTCCCATCCAAGGCCTTGTCACTCTGAGCTCTTGATTAAGGGGGTGTCTGCCAGCCTTCTCTATTGTAGACTCAGTCTTTTCCCTTCTGTAGTGAATAAAGGAAAGCACTTTGAGACTATGCAGATACTCTCCAAAGAGCTGCCAGTGACGGAATGTGAGATCAC
>NW_007742126.1:5925-6655 GCF_000696425.1 Galeopterus variegatus
ATGCTGCTATGTGCTGGGTCTTGATTAGATGTGGGGAATCCAAAATGAACACGACACAGATGGGTTCTCAGGGATCCCTCAGTTACCTGGGGGAGAGGCTTGTGTATGTAGATATATGACTGAGATGTTGGCAAAAACTAAAAGTTTGAATAAACTATGGAACAAAATGAATAAGGATGAATGAATACAGAAACATGAACGAAGGAATGAATACAGAAAAAGATGAACCATGATCTCATTTGAGGGCTGGGGGAAATGAGAATGCATGTGTGTCTGCCAGGTGATGATTTGGTGAAAAATTGGAACTCAGAAAGCTACGTTCTAGGCCAGGAGGCTTTNTGGGATTTCTGATTTGCCCTGGGATTGAGCGTTGTCGTGACAAGCCAGTTTGTCCTCTGGGAGGTGTGTCACATGCATGTCATGATTACTGGTAATAAAGTGCGGAGGTTTAATGAATGGCTACCTTTTAAATAAGATCAGATTCAGGGTATCCCTATAATAAAAAGCCACCTTTAGCCGTCTGTCTTCCATTCCAGCAGGAGTGGCCAGTGGGGTGCTGGGCTTGTGATCGTTCCTGCGTGGACCCCAGAGACTGCGGAGCCTGGTACTCCATCAAGAAGCTTTACCATGTTTGGGGCTATGTATTCATTGTCGAATTCAGATTCCTCCTGCTGGTTCCTGTGGGCCCCACTGTAAGGGTGGAGGCAGACCCAGCTGACCTCTGGAAGAC
>NW_007742126.1:8356-9011 GCF_000696425.1 Galeopterus variegatus
AAACACGCTGTCTGCTAGGCAGTGTAGATTACCGGTAGATACTGCCCATTGCAGATGCAGGTTTACTGGATAACAGGCGAGATTTTCAATTTCTGAAAGCCAAAGAGCCTGCCGGCTTTCGATTCTCGCTTCTCGCAAGCCCCTGGGTCAGCGTTCTCAGAGAGGTTTGAAATCCTACTGCAGCTGAACCCCGAGCCAAGCGCGTGGGTGACTCCAGTCAGATGGCGGCTGGAGGGCTCTGCTCCCCCCTCCTGGAAGGCGTTTCTCACCCACTTTTCCCGTGTTGGGCTGAGCAGCCTCTGCCTCCGCTTTCGGAGCTGCGGTCTGGGGCGGGGGAGGCAGGGCTAATTCGTGTCAGATGGAGGGAGGCCGCGCGGGGACCGTGCGCTCGCGCCTGGCTTTTGTTCCCGGCGTCTGACTTCTGACGGGCAGGAGTGGCCGTGGAGGCGGCGGCGCGCGGCTCGGACCCGGGCCGGCGGCCACGAGGAGCCCCCTCGGGCCTCCCGGGGCTGCCCATTTTCTGGGACTCAGTTCGCAGGGGGCCCAGCAGGCATCCTCCGTCTCGGCACCCGCCCTCGGCCGTCCTCTCCCGGGCGGCAGGGGTGGCCATGCGGCTGCGCGCCCTGACCCCGGGGCCTCCGGGGGGGTTCGCGCG
>NW_007742126.1:10391-11207 GCF_000696425.1 Galeopterus variegatus
AACACTCATTCTTTGTGTGCATTAACCAATTTCTCCCTAGCCCCTTTCCCCTCCTCCTTCCCCTTCTCTCTCTAGTAATCACAGTTTTGTTCTCTCTTTCTGAAAGTTCAACATATTATTGTGTTTGTTGTTTCTTTGTTTTTTAGCTCACACTTATGAATGAAAATATGTGGTATTTCTGTCTCTGTGCCTGGCTTATTTCACTTAACATAAGTTTCTCCAAGCTGTTCCTAAGAGCACATTTTAATTGAAACTTAGGTTAATGTTTTTACACTGAAGATACATTCTCAAAATATCATATAAAACTCATCAAATTGTACACTTAAAATGCGTGCAGTCTTACACAGTTGTTTTGGCAATTCTAAGTGCTTTGCATTTACATACTTATTTTAGAATTAGTTTCCTGATTTCTTTATTTTAAAGCCTGCTGGGACTTTGGTTGAAATTGTATTGAATCTATAGGTTATTTGGGAATAATTGCATCTTAATTATATTGATTCTTCCAATCTATGAGCATGATATATCTTTCCAATTATTTAGGTCTTTAATTTTTTTCATCAGTGTTTTGTAGTTTTTAGTTTTTAGGTCTTTCAAATCTTTTGTCAGAGTTATCCCTAAGTATTTAATATTTTTGATGCTATTGTAACTGGCAATATTTTTAAAATTTCAATTTATAAACATTCATTTTTACTAGATAGAAATACAGTGAGTTTGTATATTGGTCTTGTATCCTTCAACTTTGCTAAACTCACTTGTTAGTTCTAGAAGCTTTTATGTAGATTTCATCAGATTTTTCTACATAAACAATCATGTTGT
>NW_007742126.1:13129-13768 GCF_000696425.1 Galeopterus variegatus
AGTTTTCTTTCATGTATTTTGAAGTTTTGTTATTAGGTGCTTAAATGTTTAGGATTGTTATGTCCTCATAATAAACTGAATCTTTTCTTGTTATAAAATGACTTTATATATTCTTAGTAATATTCTTTGAACTGAAGTCTACTACTTTACCTTATATTAATAAAGTCACTACAACTTTTCTTTGATTAATGTCAGCATGCTATATTTTTTCTAGCCTTTGTCTTTTTTTTTCTTTTAAATATAATCTGACAGTTCCTGACTTTGAAGTGAGATATTTAGACTATTTATACAAATGTGGTGAGGATTAAATCTATCATCTTGCTACTTGTTTTCTGTTTCTCCCACCTATTCTTTGTTCTGCTTTTCCNAAATCTATCATCTTGCTACTTGTTTTCTGTTTCTCCCACCTATTCTTTGTTCTGCTTTTCCCTTCTTATTTTGCCATTTTTAAAGTAATTGAATTTTTTAAATGACTTCATGTTGTCTCCTTTGTTGGCTTATTACATGTAATGCATCACTTTAGTGGTTGTTTTAGGGTGTGTAGTATACCCTTCTAACTTTTTTTTTTTTCTTTTTCTGTGTCCGGCAACGGATCGCAACCCTCAGGTTGCCCCCGTACCAGACCGGGGACCGGCAACG
>NW_007742126.1:16709-17063 GCF_000696425.1 Galeopterus variegatus
GTGCTTGTGTATTCCCAAACAGTACTTCCCTGTGTGAATATACCATAGTTGTTTTTATCCGTTCTCCTAATGATGGACATTTGGGTCATTTCCTGTTTGGGGCACATTTTGGCTGCTCTGACTATTCTTGCACAAGTCTTTTGTGGACATGACACTTATTTCTTCTTAGTGTGTATAGGAGTGGAATTGCTGGGTCATAGGATAGGCATATATTTAAGTTTATAAGAAATTGTCAAACCGTTTTCCAAAGTAGTTGTACCTTGTGTTGCACATTCTCAACAGCGTTTCATCTTCTCAGTAAATTTTAACTATTCTCCTGGGTGAGTAATGGCCTCAGTGAATCCATATGGATAG
>NW_007742126.1:18852-19606 GCF_000696425.1 Galeopterus variegatus
CTCGTGGTTTATCTCTGCCTGTTCTGCCCATCAGTAACATGGCTTGTTCTGTTTGACTTTCTTCTTCCCTCTCTCCCCTGCCCTGAGTCCCCTCTCTGCCTGACCCCCAGGTGTCTCCGTTAGGAGCAAGCACCCTCAAGGCCTTCGCCTGCTGCCCAGAGTGCTTGCCCATCTCCACCCTGGCCCTTCTGTCTGGTTGTGGCCCCATGAGGCGGGGTCTGGGGCACCTCGTCCCCTGGAAGGGTGAGCTCAGTTGTCAGGAGCTGGGAAGGCACCGTGGGACATCCTAGACTCTGCTCAGGCTCCTACTCCTCCTGCCCCTTAGTAGATACTGGCACGGCCCTGGGCCAGAGCATGTCCCCCAGGTGCGGGGGTCATTGCTTGTGTCACGGATTGGGGGGGTGGTTGACCCTGAGGTTGACTTCCTCGTCTGCGGCACCCACGGGACACTGTAGGAGTGCACCCAGAGCAGGGTCCTCCTCAAGAGGGCCGATTTTCAGTCATGGGTGTGGGGGCACTACAGGGATCACTCAGATGCCAGCAGCCCGCTGTTACCACCCCTTGGCCTCGTGGGAAGAGGGAGGAACGGCAGCCTTGAGGAAAGCAGGGACCTCTGGTTGGTCAGCTGGGGTGACCTTGCAGGGAAAATGACCTCATTCTCCTCTGTGACGGTAACCTCCCACTGGGGATCCCCCATGACTGAAACAGCCAAAAGCGGGCAGTGGCCGGCTGAGTCCACGGAGGGCTGAGTTAC
>NW_007742126.1:22571-22775 GCF_000696425.1 Galeopterus variegatus
CACACTGCTATTCCTGACATCACATAGATTAGTTTGCCTGTTCTCGGCCACCCTGTGAGTGCAATCACTTCTTGTGCGTCCCGGCGTCTGACTCAGTGGAGCGCCTTTGATGTTGATGCGTGTTGCTGAGTGTGCAGCTGATAGTGCTTGTGTATTCCCAAACAGTACTTCCCTGTGTGAATATACCATAGTTGTTTTTATCCG
>NW_007742127.1:0-2326 GCF_000696425.1 Galeopterus variegatus
CACTAATAAGTTAACATTACAGATAAAATGGAATAACAGAAAATGCTGAATTAATCCAAGACATGTCACAAAAAGAGAAAAAGAGGAACAAAGAAGGGACTGGGCAAACAAAAAACAAACAGGAAGGTGGTAGATTTAAATCCATCCGTATTGATAACTACATTATTTGTAAATTATATGAATGCTCCAGTTAAAAGGTGGAGATTGTTAGATTGGATAATAAAGTTAGACACAACTGTGTGCTGTTAATAAGAAACATATTTTAAATATGAAGATATGGTTAGGCTAAAAATAAAAGGATATAATGAAATATGCCGTGCAAACACAAATCAAATGGAAAGCAGGGAAGTTTATATTAATATTAGATAAAGTACATTTCAGAGCAAAAAATTTGAACAGGGATTAAGTGGTACATTTCATAAAAATGAAGGGGTCAATATATTAAGAGGACACAACAACCACACAGGTCTATACTCCTGAAGAGTTTCAAGAAACATGAAGCAAAAATTGATAAACCAAAAGGAAAAATTGACAACATGACTTGTTGAATACAACATTTCCTTTTCAATAATTAACAGAACAAATAGATAACGAATCAAGATAAGAAAATGTGACCAACTCGGTTGTGTATGACTTCGACGAGACCAACACTACAACCAATTAAACCTAATTGGCAATTGTTGAATACTCTGCTCAACAACAGAATACACATTCTTTTTAAGTGCACACATAGCATTCACCACAATAGACAATATTGTGAACCATTACACATTCTCAATGACTTTATTTATTTATTTTTATTTTGGGGGGTGGCGGGCCAGTATGGGGATCTGGACACTTGACCTTGGTGTTATTAGTAGAGCTTTCTAACCAACTTAGCTGACTGGCCAGCCCTAGTAACTTTAAATTAAACTAGAAATAACAACAGAAAGAAATGTAGAAAATATCCAAATATTTGGAAATTAAACAAGTTGTTTCTAAGTAGCTCAAAGTCGAAGAAACAAAATCAAAACATCAAAATATGTGGGGTACAGCTAAAGCAGTGCTGAGACGGAAAACTATAGCTCAAGCCTTACATCAGGAAAGAAGAAAGTTCTTGAATCTATAACCTAACCTCCTACCTAAGGAAACTAGAAAAAGAAGAGCAAATTGAAAACGAGGTAAGCAAAGGGATAAAAATAATAAAGAGAAGAAATCAGTGAAAGAGAAAGCAGTAAAACAAAAGAAAATCAATGAAACCAAAAGCCAATTCTTTGAAAAGATCAATGAACTTGAAAAACTCTAGACGGACTGATCAGAAAAAAGTGAGAAAAATAAATTAATATTATAAATGAGAGGAGTGATATTCTTAGAGAAACTACCATCATAAAATGATAATAAAGGAATTAATGTGAATAATTTTATGACAAAAATTTACAATGTAAGTTACACAAACAAAGTTCTTAAAAGATCCCGACTACTCAAGAAGAAATAGATAATTTCTTGGTATTAAAAAGACTGACAATACTAAGTGTGAGTGAGAATGCAGAACTACTGGAAATCTTGGAATTGTACATTGGTGGTTGGAACGCCACTTTGGAAACCACCTTTGCAGCTTCTTAAAAGAATTTGTGTGTACTCACCATGTGTCGCAGCAATCCTACTCCTCGGAATAAGGACATGTGTCCACACAGAGATTTGCTCTTGAAAATGTTCATAATGGCTGTATGCATCAGAGCCAAAAACTGTAAGTCATCCAAATTTGTAAATAAACTGAGGCACAGCCATACTCCACTGTTCTGAGAAGGAACCGACAACTGATTCCCACATCAATGTGGATGAACCTCAAAAGCATTATGTGAAGCAGAAGAAGATAAACACAAAAGACTATAATTCCATTTACATAAAGATTTAGTAGGGGCTGTAACCTATAGTGACATAAAGCACCCATAGTGACATAAAGCCAGACAGTAGTTTCCAGAAGGTGGGGGCAGGGAGAGGAACTGGTTAGAAGAAGACAGTAGGAAATGTTTCTAGGGTGGGGAAAACGTTTTCTATCACAAATGTAGGAATGAGTACATGACTGTTTACGTTTGTCAGTCTTACCGAATCGTACGCTTAAAATTGCAGGATTTTCNGGTAAGCAAAGGGATAAAAATAATAAAGAGAAGAAATCAGTGAAAGAGAAAGCAGTAAAACCAAAGAGAAAATCAATGAAACCAAAAGCCAATTCTTTGAAAAGATTAATGAACTTGAAAAACTCTAGATGGACTGATCAGAAAAAATTGAGAAAAAATAAATTAATATTATAAATGAGAGGAGTGATATTCTTAGAGAAACTACCATC
>NW_007742127.1:4302-4673 GCF_000696425.1 Galeopterus variegatus
TTTCTCCCTCAAGCACAGCCCATCTCAAACCTGGATGAAGTGGGGGATTGTTAGCTGGTTGTGGGGTTACAACCAGCAATGTCTTCTGCCCAGGGTCACCTACATACAGGCTTTGGAGAACAAAAATGCCCATATTAAAATTAATCATATATAGTCATATCATAATTAAAATCCAACCTTGGAGACTCGTAATTACATATTGAACCATGCCCGATAACCCAAACTGTGTGGAATGTTAATGGGAAAGAGCTATTCAATTAAAAATCACACATCAAGCAAATCTTCCAGCTCACTGAGCAGGCAACTTAGGGAAGAGTAGATTAACCTCCCCCTGAACAAGTCATGACATGGGGACCAGCACATGTGGTATA
>NW_007742127.1:6343-7085 GCF_000696425.1 Galeopterus variegatus
GAGATAATGCACAGCATCCCTTAGAGTGGTGTCTGGCACATTGTGGACACTCAGTAGCTATCAGCTGTAATGATCATTGTCACTGTTGCATGCTGTCAGCAACCGCTCTCTACCACACTCAGTAGGTTTACTTGCCATTCGTGTCATTTGGATATTTTGTTCTAATTTCAAACTCTCAATCTATTAGCTTCCTTTGACATTGNTATCTCAGCAGATAAATGTCCATGTTTTCTTTTATTAGAAAATGAAAACTATGTGATCCTTGGTTCTTAGGAAATGTATAAGCTAAATCTACTGCAGATTATACTGATGAGTGTAGCCTAAGTACCTGTTAGCAGCTGAAATACTTGTTTTTTTAAGTGGTCTCTGTCAGAACCCCAGGCAAACGCCCAGCTACGGCAATCCCACGATAACATGACTCCAGTTGCTTCTTTCTTAAGGCCTTTCTTGCCCCTAGTGAAGTTCTCATTCTGCACCTTGAATGGGTGATGATTTGTCTCAGGACGCACTGGGAGAATGTCTGGAGCAGAAGGAAAGGAGCCTCCCCGTTCTAACAAGGAGTGGGGTTTCCTAGATTGGGGGGCTTGGAGAACCCCCAGCTGCTCTCACGACGAGCTTCCCTGCTTGTTCCATCCACACACTGAGCTTTCAGAGAGCAATCGGTTGTGCTTTGGATCCTGCTGTGGCTAGATCTTGCTCCTCCCTGTTTCTCTTGCCTCCATTTCCTCTTCTACATGCTCAG
>NW_007742127.1:9008-9652 GCF_000696425.1 Galeopterus variegatus
ATAGATTTTCCTAAAAGAAAAAGATTTTCATCTCGTTTCTCTGCTTAAAAATTTAGGATCATTTCACAATGCTTCTGTTTTGAGCTCAAATTCTTCCTACAGAATGTGGCATCATTGTCATATCTAAGCTGATTTCCCACTGCTCACCAATTGCTCCATTCAGGAGGCTCTTTTTTTCAGTTCAGTATCTCCATGAACAGATCCTGATGCAAAGACTGAAACGCTGATGCTGTATTTGAGAAGGGCAAATCCATGGCCGCAAAGAAGAAAGTTAGCAGTAAGGGAGGAGAGAAGGCCAGCAACCCAGAGCACTATAGCTTCACAATGAGCCCTGAAGGAAGCCGGCAGGGCTGGGCCCACCTTCAGCTGTCCACCTTCAGCTGTCCCCACGTTCAGCTGCCCCAGCTGGGCTGCAAACAGAAACCAGGCCTTGCAGCAGTGCGAAGCAGGAGAAATTTCTCAGTCTACCTCCCTCTGTCTTCTCTTTCTTCTGGGTCAGAATTTACCCCTTGAGGAAAAAACTGCCCCTCACTGCTGGGTTTTATTGTCTATCCCGTTTGGTTGCTACTTGCAGTGCCCAGTATCACACAGTGCGGTGCAGGGTTTCATCCAAGCCCAGAGTTCAGGGAGGAGGAGAGACCCCA
>NW_007742127.1:11305-12336 GCF_000696425.1 Galeopterus variegatus
TTCCTGTGGATTCAACAAGCCCCATTCCCTCTGCCATGCTGATGTCTCTCCAGTTAACTTGTTTTTGTTTAAGGTAGCCAGAGTCAGCTTTTGTTGCTTATAACTCAGAACTCCGTATACTTCCTAGGTTATATTACTTTCTGCCACCTGGGACTTGGAGATAGTTCATATAACATGTTTAGCATGCAACATAGCAAACAAAAAACAACTGCGATTAAACAACATTATTGTCATAGTCAACAAATATCTGCCAAGTTTCAGACACTGTAGGAAGTGTTCGGAGAAAATGAGAAAGAGCATGAGTTCCTTGTTTAGTAAGAAAAATAAGTTAATAAAATCAGTAGAGCAGTGACAGTGGACATGATATTGCAGTGCATGTTGGTGGCACAAAGGAGCAAGTTGTCCCTGAGTCCTGGAACAATCACAGAAGGCTACCTTGGGGAGATGATGTTTGATTTGGGTCTTAAAAGTAGATCAGGAATTCAAAGGTGGAGGGAGCAAGGGGAGGGCATTGTGGGCAGAGCAAAGTGCATCTGAGCTCTGACAGCACGGGGCTGGTCCCAGGAAGGTGGACAGTTAAGAACAGGCAGTGTGACTGGCAGGCAACTCTGAAGGCCCATCCGACGACTGTGGCAGGAGTTGCCAGAGACTGCTCAGTGTGGTTCTCCAGCCACATTCAGCTGCCGTGATGCAGCCCTGGGACAAGTGGAGTTGGAGATTTAAGCAGCTTTAGTGAGATAATAGGTGTACAGAACCATTTTGAGACTAAATATGTGGTAGCTGTTATTACTGTCCTTAGAGGAAGTAGCTACTACTTCTAATAAGAAATATTCTTATTTATATTTTATAGAGGGAGAAGACTAAGGCTCAGAGAAGGTAACTGACCTAAGAATCAAATAGCTAATAATCTTTAGAGATACAATTTTATTTATTTTTTATTTATTTCTGTCCTTTTTTGAGACTGGCCACACTTCGCTCAGCCAGTGAGCGCTGTGAGCGCACCGGTCATCCCTATATAGGATCCGAACCCG
>NW_007742127.1:14000-15538 GCF_000696425.1 Galeopterus variegatus
GATGATATAATAGAATAAACTAATTATTGAGTGGTTACTTGATGCCAGACACAATGCTAAGAATTTTATGATCATTATGTCATTCTCACCTTTTGATGCAGGTATTATTTTTATCCCTATGTTACAGATGAAGAAATGGAGGGCAAGAAAGTGAAATAATTTTCCAAAGATCACCCAGTCAAGTAAATGCAGGAACTGGTATGTGGTCACAGACAACCTGACTTCTGCAGTTTTTACCACTGCTTTTTCTTGTGAGAAATCCTTGTTAAATTCTATTTAAATATATTTTTACATTATGTTCTGAAAACTGAGATATGTGAGTGTAAAATACTATAAGCACCGTAAGAAACAATTAAGCATCAGTAAATAGATGCTATTCAACATTCTCTATGATTATTAATGGAAGGTAGGTATATTAGTATAAAAATGGTCCATTGGGACTCAGTGTTGAGTGATGAAAACCCAACTAAAAATAGTTATTTTTTTTAAAAGGGAAGTTTTTTGATAGATAGATATAAGGAAGGGTTGAAAAACCAAGATGGTGCTAAGGCTCAGGTAACTCCTGCCTTACATAAAGCTCTCAGGTAATGGCTGAGGTTGGCCACGCCACGGAAGGCAGTGGCTGGGTGGGAGCAGGGTGGGATGAGGTCATGCTGTGCACACTGGGTATTCTCCTGGTAACCACAGGGCCATGGGAAGGTAATTCTCGGAAAGTGTGCGGGAGTGTAGTTACATTATCCCATAGATGTCCCGTACAATGAAGAAGCTGAGAAGTTTCCTTGACAAATGCTCCCTAAGACATGTTATCAAAGGGAAAGGCCTCAGTCAAATGGTGAGGAATTTCCCCATTTGGTAAGGCAGCGCTGGGCCAGGAGAGGCGTTGGCGGCTCCTGCTGTTGGTCATACTTTCACTTGGGGGCTCTGTGCTCTTGCAAACAAGTAGTAGCGATGGGGTTTTGGAAAGTAAAAATCTCCCTGACATTCAAGCAGATGTAACACAGNTTTGAATATTGTCTTTGCCATTAGACTACTGCCCGTCTATAAGTTCTTTGACACTAAATTGGTTTCTTGATGAAAGGTCTGGAGAGGTGACATAAAATGACAAAGATCATCTTGAGGCAACTGTGGAGAAAAGAAGCTCTGGGAGAACGTAAAGTGTAAAATATTGTAGAATATTTGCCTCTATCAGGGTCAAATAGAAGGTGAACTTAACAAAAAGCAGAAGAAAGCCCCAGTAACGGTGAGCAACATGATGGCTTATAAGCATATTGTCCAAATATACAGCAGATAAAAACGACACAATGACAAGTATTTTTATAAACACATATTTCTGACTTTTCAGATGATTGGTGTCCAGCCATAAATTTCTTATATGCTACTACTATTATAAACTTCGATTTCAAAATCTAACTTCCCTGTTGAAGGGTATTATTGTTGCAGACGCCCAGCAGGCAGGGATGTCCCACATAGTCCAGGGGACCAATGCTGTTTCCATGTGTATATGAACAGCTGTCTTGTAGACCCCTCCAATTTGGCTT
>NW_007742127.1:16648-22775 GCF_000696425.1 Galeopterus variegatus
CTGTCCCCACGTTCAGCTGCCCCAGCTGGGCTGCAAACAGAAACCAGGCCTTGCAGGAGTGTGAAGTACAGAGAAACAGGAGAAATTTCTCAGTCTACCTCCCTCTGTCTTCTCTTTCTCCTGGGTCAGAATTCACCCCTTGGGGAAAAAACTGCCCCTCACTGCTGGGTTTTATTGTCTATCCCACTTGGTTGCTACTTGGGGTGCCCAGTCTCACACAGTGCGGTGCAGGGTTTCATCCAAGCCCAGAGTTCAGGGAGGAGGAGAGACCCCAGCAGCTATGGGGAAGAGGCCAGCTGGAGGGCACAGCATCCCCAGGGCAGGGACCCTTCAGATCTGTGTCCCACACAGTCTGCCCATGGCTCTACCCCAAATAAATACTGGCAGTGTTGTCTCTATTTCCTTTCTTCGGCCCTTCCCCATGACCTTTTCTATTTCACATATATCCACTCCCTGCGCAGAGCTCCTGTGTCCTCCTGTGGCAGACAGACCTGTGTCACTCTGTCTGCTGCCCAGCATCACCCTCTTCCTCTCGCAGTCCATTCTCTCTTGGGGAGAACTCCCCGTTGTGTAAAACCTTGCTCCCTCTTTCTCTCTCCCAATTCCTACTGTGGAAGAGGAGGGGACAAGGCTTCTTCTACTCCCACTCTGGGCACACAATTTAAGCTCAGCCAATGGGTTACTGGTTCCCCAGATTTTGGACCTTGAGCTAGGGACACAAAGATGCAGTAAACACTTGTAGGCCAGACAGCTCCAGACCTCTGGTCTGCTTTGGCTGAATGGCCATGCTGTTTTTGGCAGGTGACCTTGGCTTTGGCTTTTTTTGGCATCTGTAATCTCTTGGTTCCTATGTGTTTTCCAAGCCCTGTCCTCCAGGTTCCTGTGGATTCAACAAGCCCCATTCCCTCTGCCATGCTGCTCTTTTTGCTTCAACATCCTCCAGGGTGGTCCACACCTGTGGGGTTGAAGCTGCATAGCGGAACCACATCTGAGTTCATGCCAGTGAAAGGAGACAGACCCAGCATCTAGGGCAAAGAAGTCATCTCCAGCTGGAGGGGCCTGAAGCTGCACAGCTCAGCTCTGCTTACATCCTGCTGGCCTGAACCTTGTTAGAACCTGTTATGCACTGAATGTTTATATCTCCCCAAAATTCATATGAATTTTGAATTCATATGAATTAGTGAAGCCCTAACTGGTAGTGTGGCTGGATTTGGAGATGAAGTAATTAAGGTGAAATGAGGTCTTAATAGGGTTAGTTTCCTTATAAGAAGAAAGACCATAGAGCTCACTCTTTTTTTCCACCATGTGGGGACACAGTGAGAAGGCAGCCACCTGCAAGACAAAAAGAGAGTCATCACCAGATGCTGAATCCTATGACTTTGATCTGGACTTCCATCCTCTGGATTTGTAAGAAAATAATTTCTGTTGTTTAAACCACCTAGTCTGTAGTATTTTGTTGTAGCAGCCTGGTCAGACTAATACAGATTATTCCAAGCTGTGAGGAAGTCTAGCAATGCAGTGCTCTCCTGGGTTGACCAAGTATTCAGAAGCAGAGAAGCCTGGATTTGGGGACGCGTAGGAGTCTGTCACCTGTGGCTGTAAACAGTCCTGCCTATCACTTTACAGTTGCTTTGTCCAAATTGCTCACAGGGTCTATAGCATTTTTGCATAAAAAACAAACCTTATAAACCTCACAGTCCCTCACAATAGTAGTCCTGTCTCTCTCCAGGCTTCAGGTTCTGTACTGTTTTCCTCTGAGACCTTGTATTCTTTCGTTTCTCCAATAGTCATGTAATTTCTTCAAATTCTTCCCTCTTACCCTTTTCTTTATCTCTGACACAAATGGAATCTTCAGGCTCTACTCAGATTCTAATATAGCTACTCTTTATTTATTTATTTTTCCTTTTCCCCTAATCATCTTCTCCACTTGATTTCTGGGACACAGTCTTTGCTTAATGTTTAGTTTCCTACTGCTGCTATAACAAATGATCACATACTTAATGGCTTAAAACGACACATATTTATTATCTTATAGTTCTGCAGGTCGTAAGCACTTGATCAAAATCAAAGTATCCTTTTCGCTAGTTCTTTCCCAAGACACCAGGGGAGAACCTTTCCTTGCCTTTCCAGCACCAAAAGGATGCCCGTGCTCCTTGACCCATGGTCCTCTCCTCCATTCTCAAGGTCAGCAGTGGCAGGCTGAGTCCTCACATCGAATCATTCTGAATGTGACTCCCCTACCTCCCCTTTTCACCTACAAAGACCCCTGTTGATCACATTGACCCACCGGGTGATCCCAAGATAATCTCCCCAGCTCAAGATCCACATTTAATCACTTCTGCAAAATCTCTTTTGTCATGTAACATAACATATTCCCAGGTTCCAGCTATCAGGATGTGCACATCTTTGGGGGACCATTATTCTGCCCACCATCCCTAATTTTCATCTTTTGTCTCCTGGTCCTGTCACCCCTCACCCATGCCTAAAGTTTAGTCTCTCAACTACCTAATTTCTACCCATGGGACCTTAAGGAGCTTCTCCTATATTCAGCCTCTCTAGCTTTATCCTGGATCAGACTAGAGTCTGACACCAGAACCAGTTCTAGTAACTAATCTCTTACCTCTTTCCTTGTAATCAGGACTGCAGCTTGTACTCCAGGCTGGATCCTGGTATGATGCTCCTGTGCCCAAGTCCCTACCTGTTATCTCGGATCACTTGCATCAACCCTCCAGAGAAACAGAGTTCTGTCCCATACTCTGGGACCATGTCAGAGTCCTTGCTATGTGGACATCAGGACATGAGGAAAAGCACTTTCCAGGCTGGGCTTCCTCTTGCCATCTGCTATGACACACCTCTGAGACTGGACCCCCCAGACTGCTCAGCCACCAGTGGCCAGAGCTCAGACTGCCTACATGCTGGAACAGGGCAATCTAGCTGTGCTTCTGAAATTCTACTGCACATTAGAATTACCTGAGAGCTTGAAAAAGTGTGCATGTTCAAGCTGCACCCCTTACCAACTGAATCATAATCTCTAGGGGCTGGAAACTAGCATCAGTATTTTTTAAAACTCCTCTGTTGATTCCAATTTGCAGGCAAGATGGAGAACAGACAAGCCAGGCACCTGCCTCTCAAAGTGCACGCTGCCTACCAGTAGCCTCAGCCTCACTGGGAGCTTGTTAGAAATGCAGAAACTCAGGCCTCCAACCTAGACCTCCCCAATTAGAATCTGCATTTCAACAAGATCTTACAAGCGGTTTTTGAAAAGTGTCTCTGATCTAGCCCATCCCACTCTGTCTGAGCTCTGGTTTTGAAAATGTTCATAATCAAATTTGTTTGTTTTAAATTAAAAAATATAATAGTATTAGAGAAATTTCTGAAATAAGAATTCCTTTCTATTGATCATTTGACATGTGATAGGCAGAGCACTGGTGACTCATGTACACAGGCTCTTTTAATGGTTACAACAAACCTTAGCAACACCTTCCCAAATTGCCCAATCAATGCCTGGTCCTCTCATTTTCTATCTTAGTTATCTGTTTCCTTTACAGTGTTGATTAAATTTATGAGTTTTTTCTGTTTATTTATTTATTTATTTTTGCCTTAACTACCAGACTGAATGTTCCACACAAGTAGGGACCGTAATATGTCCGTCTCATTTAATGGTAAATCCTTAGCTCTTGGTACTTTGCAGCAACTCAAAAAATGTTTGTTGAATGAATGAATGATGTAGACACTATTATTATTTCTATTTTACAGATGATAAAACTTGTTCAAGATGTCCCTGCTGATAAGTGTGGGGGAAGAACGTGAGCCATCTCTGACTGACCCCAGCTCTTCAGCACTGCCTCTGACACCCACACCCTCCTCTCCACTGAATACAACTGTTTTCTTCTGCGTGTTGTCTTCTAGTTCATTTGCACATGTGCTTTTTCTAAATAACTGCAATTAGAATGCCCATATTATTTGGAATTTTACTTTTCTCGCTTAACACATCAGTATTTTTTTCATATTGTAGAAGCATCAAGCTTTTAAAATAGCTACATAGTCGCCTATGTTGACTTATAAATTACTTAATCGTTTAATTATTTCTTGGCATTTAGAAATTTCTAATTGTTTATTATTTATGGGTGACTTTGAAGCAAGCATCTTTTTGTGACTAGTTGAGCTGAATTACTGTTTTCTCGCAAAACATGAACATTCTTATACTCATTTTCACCTTGAACAGGCTACCCCTGCACTTTCATTATGCTGTAGGTAATTAAATATTTTCCAAGCATGCCAAAGAATGAAAAAAAAAGGTACTGCAGAGTTTTATAAGACACGTTGAACTGGGACATATTTACTGCCCCGCTCTTATACAAGTTAGTTCATTGTATCGGCATCTGAAATTCTTCTTTCACTGAAATCTTTCTGCTTAATTTTGAGCAGTGATAAATTGTACCACCTTGCAACTTTTGACACCTCCTGTTCTCTCCCCAGATGTGCTGACCACTTGCTTCCCTTGAAAGCACAAGCACGACTTTCCTATCTGCAGTTCAAAGATAAGGTCTGACATCTCCAGACTGAGTTTCCAGCAACCCAGGATAAGGGGAGACTGATGACCCCTTGTGATTCCTCCTGTTTGCCTTTGATCTCCTCCTCCATGATTTCAGTGTGGTGTGTAGAGGTCTCTGGACTAGAAATCAGATCTGGGGGCTAGCTCAGAACCAGACATATTGCTGATACTGAGACTTTAACTACCCGAACTCAGTTCCTCCTCTTTCACACAAGTGGAACTATCCACCGGTCTTACAGAATTGTGACGATCACATGAGATAATCTATATGAATGCCCTTTAAGATACTCTAAAAGGTATACACGTCATGTATGTGTACGTGTGTGTGCAGTTAATTTCAGTGCAGAAATACTTATAATTCTGTATTTTAATACCTAAATATTTAATGCTTTAATATTTAATTATTGAATATGTAAACATTTAATAATTAAATACTTAGTACTTTAGTATGTTAATAGTGAAGAATGTCTATTGAATATGTAAACATTTAGTAATTAAATACTTAGTACTTTAGTATTTTAATAGTGTCTGTATTTTAAATTTAGTACCAAATTTGTGGTGAGTACCATCTCATCAAACTATATTGTATCATTTTTAAAGGGCCAAACTCTACTGTTTTGTTAGGTATTTCCATGATTTTTAAAAATAATCACTAAGCATTATGATTACATTTTACTCAATGAGTGTTTAAGGATGTGCCCTTAGAAAAACTGGAATTGGTACAGTTGTCAAATTGATTCACACAACTGAGATAACTCCCTATCTGGCAAAAACAAAAAACAAGAGAGCACGAGACAATAAGAAGACTTTTATTAGCTTGCATGTTTATATTGTGAAAACATGAGAGCTGCAAAGTATTATGAACACTGTTGATGGGGAAAAATCCGAGAAAATGAATTTTTTAAAGGGACCAGACGTAGTTAAAAAAAAGAAAAGAAAAAAACAAATCAGTTAAAATATCGTGTTAAGGGCCGGCCCGGTGGCGCACTCTGTAGAGTGCGGCGCTTGGAAGTGAGGCGGCGCTCCCGCCGAGTGTTCGGATCCCATATGGAGACTGGTCTGCTCACTGGTTGAGCGCAGAGCGGGCGTGACACTGAGGGTTGCGATTCCGTTGCCGGTCACGAAAAAAAGACAAAAAGGGGGAAATATATATATATATCGTGTTAAGACCTAAGCTTCCAAAAGAATGAGTGCTCTTTGTCCAGCTGTGTAGGACATCTGATAATCATAACTAAGTCCGAGCGACCCTTCTCGCTGCCTCAGGCAAGTGGGAAACAAGCCACAACTCATTTTCAAGAAAAATCCTTGCAAAATTTTCTGCGACAGTTGGGGGNATCAAACTATATTGTATCATTTTTAAAGGGCCAAACTCTACTGTTTTGTTAGGTATTTCCAGGATTTTTTAAAATAAACGCTAAGTATTATGATTACGTTTTACTCAATGAGTGTTTAAGGATGTGCCCTTAGAAAAACTGGAATTGGTACAGTTGTCAAATTGATTCACACAACTTAGATAACTCCCTATCTGGCAAAAACAAAAAACAAGAGAGCACGAGACAATAAGAAGACTTT
>NW_007742128.1:0-22774 GCF_000696425.1 Galeopterus variegatus
ATGCTATAACATGGATGTACCTTGAAAACATTACGCTAAGGGGCCGGCCCGTGGCTCACTCGGGAGAGTGCGGTGCTGACAACACCAAGTCAAGGGTTAAGATCCCCTTACCGGTCATCTTTAAAAAAAAAAAAAAAAAAAAAAAAAGAAAACATTACGCTAAGTAAAAGAAGCCAGACACCAAAGGCCACATATTATATGATTCCATTTATATAAAATGTCCAGAACAGGCAAATCTGTAGAGACAGAAAGTAGATTAGTGGTTGCCTAGGGCAGATGGAGAGATTTGTAGGTAATGACTAAAAGGTATAGGGTTTCCTTTCAGGGTAATGAAAATGATCTAAAATTGATCGTGGCAATGAATGCACTCTATGAATACACTAAAAGACATTGAATCATACACTTTAAACAATGAATTATATGGTATATGAATTATATTTCAATAAAGCTGTTAAAAAGTTGGCAGATGGCCCAAAGTAGACTTCAACTTTTCAAGACCAGGCTGAGAGAAAGAACTGAAAAATAATCCACAAGGAAAAAAGTAAATTTTATAATACTGACATCCTGGTGGCTGTAGAAAGCCAAGAGGTAGGTTACGGACTCTTTCCTGTCTCCATTGCTAGACTATTTTCCTTTCTCCACCCCTGAGTGCTACCTCTGCAGCTCACACATATTTCTACTTCTCCTTTAATAGCACTAGAACATAATTATTGGCTGGGCTGGTGGCTTTCCTACCGATGGTGAATCTCAGAGGGCTGAGGCTATCCATTCTAGGCTGGTCTTCTTATCTCCAACACCCAGCACATGGTTGGTGCTAAATAAATAACTGTTGAATTGATACAAATCTTATAAATCCTGGTCTCTTTTATCTAAAACTCTGTCTCACAAGAAACTCGTAACACTGGCTGCCACTGGGGAGAACTAGGTGGTTAGGGAGAGGGACGGGAAAGAGACCTCTTTTGCATATCCTCTATTATCTTTTGAATTTTATGCATGTCAACACAGCACCTATTCCAAAAAGAAAATTCATTTAATTTCTTACACTGTTTAAAAATATAACACCTATTAGTAAAGACACAGAATTCATGCATTTGACAAAACAGAGAACAGTATAATATGACAAAGTTCTCCAAGGAGTAGATTCCGGTGGCAAGCCCCTTAGTGGGAGACTCGGGGGTAGGGATATAAGCCTCTGGGAGAGAAGAATGGGGAGATTTATAGCTCCCTTCCCATAACTTGAAGGAAGCAATTTAATTTCTCCATTTATTCTTGGTAACGGCATCAGGGTCTCCCTGGCACAGCCAGCCTCCCTGGCATGATCAGGACTTTGTCAGTCCAACGCTGACACAGATTCATCAGTATCATGTGGTATTCACATCCCTGCCACCACACCTACTTGTCAACTCAGGAGGACAGCTGCCTTGGCCAAAAACTGGGAGAGAAGACCTCATAGCTGAGCATAATTATCCACTGATCAGGACAAAATGTGGAGCCCATCCCTCACCACCCAAGGAAAGGTGTGCTCAGAAGCACTGGAACAGAAACAAACTTCGTCCCCTGTGGGCTTCCCTCCTTTCCTTGCAGGTTTCACCCCTCTCTCAGGCCCTCGCCTGCACCTTAAGAATCCTGGACCCTCACACTCACCCCCTTGGTGCTGAGCAGTGACCTCCATGGCAATGAGAAAATAAAAAGCGGTGAGATCCAAATATCCCCAAAGGACGCCTACCCTAACAGTAAGCCAGCACCTGGTTGAGGAATGCTTTGAAATGGCTTGTTGGTGTCTCAGCCTCCCTGTCTTCCCAGCAAGCACCCTGGAGGCCGGTCTGAATCTCCATGCCACCCATCTCCAGCCCCCAGCCCGGGCCTGGCACCACCCAACAGGCACTTGGTATTTGTTGTTTAGCTAACACCGGGTGAGCCCTTACCAGTGCCACGCACTGTTCCAATTTACTTAATCCTGACGTCAGCCTTATGAGGCTAACGCTGTTATTCTCATTTTACAAATGAGTCACAGAGAGTTTAAAGCAACTAGCTCAAGAGCCCATAGCTACTAAGTGACAGAACCAGCCAATCGGCTCTAGAATCCATTAGCTTAACCCAAATGCTACACCATGATTCATACGAGACACTGAGCATGCGTGTGTCGGGGTGAGGGTGGGTGGGGGGTTGGGGTAGAAGGAAGAAAGAGAAAGACAAGAAAAGAAGGGAGGAGGCAGGGAGAGCGAGAGCAAGAGAGGAAGAGGGGAGGGTGGAAGGGAAGTGGCTCGGTCCCCAGCACTTGCTGTCCACTCGGACAGGCAGCAGCTCTGTTTGGTCAGGGCTGTAGAGGTCGGAGACTGACCCAGGCTGACAAACTCTCAAGTACTAATGAACAGCTCATTAGTTTCAGAGAGAACTATAACTTCCAAGAAAACCAGAGCCTCGCGTCCATTGGTGGGAGGCCAACATATGTGGGAAAGGGATCATTCTCATCCAAAGTCTGCGTGGTAAGCAAGGACACGGTGCCAGAGAGCCGCGGGATGATCTTAATGGCTCGTGTCGGTGAGTTATGACTGCCTGGTGCTCCCTGCTCCTCTTGGGCCCACCTGTCAAGCAGCGTGGACATTTCTGTCAGCCAGATAGGCCCTCTTGCTCCAGACAGTGCTGGAAAAACACTGACAAATCGCTGCTCCTTGGAGTCCCCTTCCTCTAGACAATGCACAGACCACCCCCCTTTAGTTAATACATTTGTTTCCCAGACAAGGCACATTGTGATCGATTAGATTTCACAATTGATTAGGTTTCACAAGTACAGATGCCTAACTCCATTATGCATGGATTCTTTTTCCAAGAATAATCTCAGAGGACAATCACATTCCGGAAAAAAAAAAAAAAAAACACTTCTCTGACTTATGAACTGATTGTACCTTATTCTCTGGCCTGTCCCTGCTCTCGGCCCCAAAGTTTACTCCCTGTCCCAGGAAAGGGTACAATTTGTGTCCTCACAGTGTGAACACATTGGGCACTGGTTGAAAGTGGGACATAATGGGATGGGATGGAAACCAATCCTGGGATGAGCAGACAAACACTGACTCCACTGCAAAGGAATGATCTATACTTAAAATAAAAAATTATAATGCAACTGAAGTCTGTCTGATTTGATCCTGGCTGCTTGTGAAGGCCATTTATAGGCTACCAACCTTTGGAAATTTCTCTGGTGTAGGACAAGACTCCCTTGCCAATAGCAGAATTTTCTACTACCACTGCTAAGAGTAATATTTAAATTTACTGAGCACCTTCTATCTTCTAGATGTTGCATCAAACTCTTACATGCATTTATTACTTATCCATTGCTGTGTAGCATGTTACCTTCAAGACTTAGCAGCTTAGAAAAGCATGCATCTACCATCTTGTAGTTTCTGTGGGTCCAGACACAGCTGAGCTGAGTCCTCTAGCTTTCATGAGACTGCAGTCTCATCTCAAGGCTGGACTGGGAAGGACCCACTCCCAAGCTCTCTCACATAGTGGTGGTTAAGATTTATTTTCTCTCCAGCTGTTGGACTGAGGCTTCACTTTCTCATGGAGCTCTCATGAGCTATAGGTTGGAGATCTGCATGGTGCACTTCTCCATGGAGAATCTTATGAGATGCGTGGCAGCTCACTTCATCAGAGCCAGCAAGAGAGAGGTTGTAGCAGGATGGAAGTCACAGCCTTCTGTAATCTAACCACGGTCGTGATGTCCCATCACTTTGCCATATTTTGTTTGTTAGAATCAAGTCACTAGGTCCTATGGACACTCAAGGGGAGGGGACACAGAGAGAATGAATACTAGGGGACAGGGATTATTGGAGCCATGTCAAAAGCACATGATCTCCTCAAGGCAACCCTATGAGATAGATGCTATTGCTATTCTCTGCAGTTCCCAGATGCAGAAGCTAAAGCTCAGAGAGGTTAAGTGAATTGCCCAAGGTCATACAGCTCATTGAGGGTGGAACCAGAACTCAGACACAAAACTGTTTTATAACCATTCACTAAGTTCAGACTGGTCAAGTGATTTTCCCATAATGGTTCCAATATCCTACCAGAAGAAAACCACCCATTCTGTCATTGGGAAAAGTTGCCTTCTAATTTAGCATGACATTAATTTGAAGGAAGCCCAAATATTGGTGGCCACTGATTTAAAGACCAAGATCTGCACCTTTCCAATGCTGGGCTTTTCACCTCAGACTTGTTGTGGGTATGTCCTGTGCTCCTGCTCCATCCTGGCTCTGCCAGCATAAGGCAGCACCTCACTTTTGGTCAATGCCTCGTTTCTCTTACCTGTTATTATAGCTAGTGATTGTATATAAAAAAGCATTCCCCTTAGCGACCTACCTAATGATATAACCCTGTAACTACCTGACAATTCAATAATATCTCATAAACATTTATTAAATACTGCTATGTTCATGCATTGAGTGATGCAGAGAAAAATCAGACACTTTGCCTATCGTCAAGACATTCACAAAATTTCTTGCCAAATACAGGAGCTACTGGTTATGTCTGGCTACTGAGCACTTGAAATGTGGCTAGTCTGAAATGAGATGTGCTGTCACTGTAAAATAGCAGTGGATTTCAGAGATATATTTTTTTTAAAGTAAAAATATCTTAGTAATCTTTGATGATTAAATGTTAAAAGATAATATTTTGGATATATTGAGTTAAATAAAATATACGGTTAAAATTAATCTTACTTCTTTTTACTTTTCTTAATATGGCCACTAGAAAATTTTAAATTATGCATCTGGCTCAAATTTGCAGCTCTTGTTCTATTTCTATCAGATGCTGGCAAAAGGCACAAAACTTTGAGGTCAGAGGCAAGATTTTATTATTCATTGTGCAGTGAGCAGCATGTTTGCCTCAGTTTCTCTTGCCTTCAGGTCCCACAGAGACAACACTATGGACTCATATGGTATCTGCACATGCAGTGGTTGCATTACAGGAGAAGAACCCAAAGCCAAGGGCTCAACAAAGCAGCAAGCAGCAAACAACAAGCAAGCTGTCCTCCTCTCCTCCCAAGGAGGGAACTACTACACATGGGTCACACTGTGGTCAGCTTGCCCTACCTAGTTACCTGAATGCCTAGTATCAGGAGAGAGATAAGCTTTGCAATCTGGCCCACTCAGCAAGAACATGCAGGGAAGCTCAGAGCCCATGCAGGTGTACTGCCTCTGCAACACCTGCATGCCACTTCCAGCTAGAGCTCCCACATGTCCCCAGCTATGGCCACCAAAGTCCTTTCCTCAGATATCAACAGTATCTGAGCTGGCTCTGAGCCTTTAATCACTCCCTCTCAATTCATGGCTGAAGCCTATCACACCCTCCAAAAAAAAGGCTCTGACTGTGCCCAGCAGCTCAAGGTTGCTGGCCAGGAGCTTTCTCTTACTTCCCGCTGTGCAGAACCCACTTCCTCTTGTCCAGCATCCCAGCTTTTCAGACCTTCATCTTCTACCTCTCGTGGGCACCTCCTTGAATGTATGCTTCAGTGAGAATCTCAGTCGTGACTCCCTTCATGGGTCTGCATGCCTGTGGGCTCTGCACCTCCAGGACAGTCCTTGTCTACTTTGTCCTCTCCCAGCCAGCATCCTGCACTTCCACTGGTCCAGAAGGAGAGTTTGGACAAGTGTTGCCTCCTAGTTACATATAGCTGCTCACCCTGGAATCAAGGCCCCACACAACCTGCCTCCAATTTCCTTCTCTATGACCACCTCCAACTAGCTGTCTACAGTCTGCACACCCGCCGTGTTTCCTGGACTATGTGGTTTTCTGCACCCCTCTGTTGTTTTTTCCCCTTTGTACCATTGCTCCAGTTCTTTGCTGGTCCTGAAATGTACTTTTCCACCCCTCTTGACTCCTGGGGAAATCCTATCCTCCCTCAGGAGCATCTGGAGTGACATGACTTTGGTGAAGCTCTGCATGGTTCTCTCCCAGCTGGACAGGCCCTCTACTGCCTTTCAAGCCTCAGGGGCTGTGAACTTCTCTTGTGGTTCTCATCTTTCTGGTCTTCTCCCAGGCTCATCTCATCTCTGCTACTAGAATAAAAGCTCACAAAAGCAGGGACAACATGATATTCCCTTTTGTCTCCCTTTACTAGCTCTGTAACTAGTATGATGGTTTTTCTCCCTAAGTGTATTTGAACACTGTGGCTGCTTTTCCCTGACTAAAGCAAACGAGTCTGTCCTGCTGTGAGCTGCATCACCACCAGGCTAGTCCTCTTTGCTGCTACTGCAGATACCACAAGAGGGATGGCCTTCATGTCACTGGAACTGACATCGTCTGTTGAGTCAGACAAAGGGCAAACAGGCAACATACAGCTCTATAGGGAAAATATGCTGTGACTGGGGGTGTGCACAATCCTTGGGTGTGCTGCGAATGAATTTCAGGCATGCCTAGATACCTCAGCCCTTGGGGTAGCTGGGCAACGCCTGGGTTGAGCTGACCGTAATGGGCCATATAAATACCATTTGCTGTCTATTCATGAGAAGAAAAAGCTGGAAAGCCCTGCTTTAGGGGAGTCAAGTTCCTCATACCCACAGGCCTAGCATCTTGAGGGTTTAATTCTACAAAGGCTTAGACTGTCATACTGATGAGTACCAAATAAAGGGATTTGTGAATGAATAGAGAGGGGATAAAATGAGGAGTTGAGAGGGAAACGGGCTGTGTTGAAATTGCAATGAAAAGATGTGATGGATTGGGACTCGGATGGGATGGGGATGGGGTCAGGACCAGCGAGAACTGTGGCAAGAACAAGAGGCGACGGGTTAGAGAGGGAATGGATGGGATAGTGTGAGCTGAGGATGGGGTGCCTGGGGATAAGGCAGTCAGGCTCCTCCCAAAGAGCCGCAGCTGGCTTTCTCGATGCTTTCTTTCCTCCATCCTCCCCAGCAGCCTGACTAACGGCTTAGCACAGATGAGCCTTGCTCCCAGTTCATGTCCACATAATGCAGCAAAATCAGCCCTGCCCCACTGACTCTATTTAAGGCCATGTCTGGAAGAGCCCATTGTGACGAAGAGTCGATGCTTCCTGTCCTATTCTCTACTTTTTGCCTTATTCCCCAGCACTAAATATGACTTCAGCCCCGCCCCCCCTTTAAATGCAGCGACCTGCTTATATCTCCACACTGAGTTCGCCTCCCTCCTCTCCCTGCTCAGCCTTCCTGGGATGATAACAAGCCCCACGACTCCTTCTGCAGCCCTTTTCTTGTTCTTGTTACCACCCGGCTCTTCTGCCTTCCCATCTTCTCTATCAGCAGCTCAATGTCCTTTCCAATTTAAGCTGAAATCAGACTCCACTCCCTTGCCTTTGCTTTCTCACCTCCCGTGGTTTCTCTTGTCATTTATTATTTAACTAAATCACTGTATTATATATGCACAAGAACCACAGCTGAGTATGGCTGGTACAAAAAAATCAGGACCCAAACCAGATGCCAATTCGCCTCTTCTCAACCCGCCTCACATCTCCATTGTCATTCTGTTCCAGACCTGGGCCAAGGCTCCCAGAGGAGCAGACCAGCAAACCCTCAATTAACAACTCCTCAGGTTAGACACAATGGAAAATTTCCAGATGGCTTCTTACAGATGTCCTTCACTTTGTATAAGAGATGCCTTCCTCAAGGTGGCTGTTTCAATGAAACTCCATATGTAATTCCAAATGTAACATGGTGAGTAGGAAGCACACAGGATGACTGGCTCAGGGACTCCAGTTCTGTTCTTTCACGGCTGTCATAAACTTACTCCTGGACCTTGAGCAAGACCTTTAGCCTCTCTAGTCCTCAATTTGCTCATCTGTAAAACAAAAAAGCCAGACCATCGTTCCTCAAGTTCCTTTCAGTGTAAAAATTCTAAAAATCATATTTACCCAACGATCCACATAATTTCCACTGGAGATCCATTTCTATAGTTAAAAATCAGCTCTCTCCTAATCAATAGGCAATTATGGAGCACTTGCTATACTGCTGCTACTTATTAGAAGGGTTTTAGTTTAACCTGGTGAAACTTTCATTTTTTAGGTGAAGAGGCCAGGGCTCAGAGAGGAGATGCATCTAGCCCAAGGTCACACAGGGAATCAGGAGCACAGTCAGACTGGAGTTCATGACTTCTGGCTCCAGACTATTCTTTCCTTGTGTGGTGCTTTTAAGTGTGACTGCAAGTATTTTGACCACCTTCCATCGAGAGGTTGGTCTATGTCCCCTACTCTTTGTCTGGATGGGCCCTTGACTCCTTCCACCAATAGAGTGTTGGGAAGGAATGCTGTGTAACTGCCGAGGTGAGGGTGTAGACAGACATGCAGCTTCTGCCTGGCTCTCAGAGAACATTTTCTTGCATTTAGAGCCCTCAGTCTCCATGTGAGAAGTCCAAGATACCACATGCAGGCACTCTTGATGACTGTCTCACCTGCACCCATCTTTTAGCCAGCCCAGCCCAGCTGCCTATATAGGAGTAAAGAAACTAAATTGCAAGTGGATCCTCCAACCCCCAGCAGTTGAAGGCATCCCCGGCCATTCAAGTTCTCCCCCTGAGGCCCTAGATACCCTGCAGCAAAGAAGAGCTACCCCATGCCCTTTTCTAACTCCTGACCCACATAATCCAGGAGCACAATAAAACGGTGGTCGTTTAATGCCCCTAAATTTGGGGGTGTTTTTTAATGTAGCCATAGATAACCTGAACAATTCGTAAACTCTCACAGTGGCTAATAACAGTTCTTGGGCTCCCTGCCCCTGAGTGGCCAATGCCAGAAGTCTGTAACTGGCAGCACACATGTTAAAGGCAGAGCGAGGTAGCCCCTGCCTCCTCACATCCCCATGCCCCCCAATCTGCCTCGAGTAGAGTCAACTCTCAGGGTTTTCACCCACTCCCCTGGCAAAGTTCTCCTCTCCTCCCACAGTCCCTTGCATCATGAATGGCAGGCTCATCATGCTGGATAGTAACTGGTTTATTTATGTCTGTCTTCTCCACTATCCTGTGAGCTCTACAGGGGCACAACTGTATTCTGTGAATTTCCCTGGGCCAGTGCCTAGCACACAGTAGCCATGAAATAAATGTGTGTGGAACGAAACTGGCAATGACCATTTGACAAGTAGCAGGTCTAGGACCTGTTCCCAGTGCACCACCAGGCACCATGGTTGTTTTCTATCTGGCCAGCTCTCTGCTTCACATCAGCCCATGAACAAGGAGTGGGAAGTGCCTCGTGCTACAGGAGAGGAACAAAGCAAGCCAGAGAAAAGTTGACCAGCTGGGACTGGGAACAGAAGAGAATTGAACCATTCTGGAGAGCCAGAATGTTTTGTGGTTGTTGCCCTTATGAATGTCCATGTCCTGAAACCCTGGTTAAATTTCTTGTCCAAACACTGGTTTAAAATTATTGGCTCTGGAAGAGATACTGTCCTTCAGCAGGTTCTGCTATAAACTTTGCAACTCCAAGGTCTGATTCAGCTGAGAGCTGGAAAAGGTCCTGGTTGCTAAGAGACCAGAGAGCAAATTACCAGCTCACAAAAGACCCAGCTAGGGCCATAAAAAACAGAGCAAAACAAAACAAAACAAGGTAGGAAATGGGCCTCCTCAAAATCAAAATAAGGTAAATAAACTGGCTTGGAAGATGTCTGATTGGAAAAGACAATTATAAATATTCTTCATGCTGAAATACTAAGATGCACTATAGGTAGCTAAACTCTGTGATTTTGTCACTTGAAGGAAACAGCAGGGGAGCTCCTTTCCAGTCCTGAAATTCTAGATCTATGAGTCAGAGGGAAAAACAAACTGTCCCAGTTGATAAGGAGGCAAAAAAATAAATTAAAAATGTGAAATAGGCTGCTTCTTTCATGAGCTCTCCCCACCATGATGGAGAATGGGCTGCCTGTGGCTGTGGCCCAGAAACATCCCTTCAAGCAGAATAAAAGCTTCTCTCCAGGAAAGGTTTCTGACCACTACTGGTCTGACACCCTGAGCTACAACAGAGGGTGCTGACCCCCACAGGAGTCGATCAGATGCTTTGATATCCAATAGGGGCATAAATCAAGGGTGAGAATTAGCCAGAGCTTGTAATAGGAAGGAGCAAAGAGAAAAGTACCAAATGGGTCTCCGGTATTTCTTTTGTTAAAGTGTCTTTATAGCTATGATGTTTGGTAATTTCTTTTCAGGCCAGATGATTTAATAAAATATTGTATTAAAAATTGTCTTAATGGTGAGGAGAAAAAGCATGCCAATCTTGTACCTATGGTGGAAATCCAGCTCCTACAACAGAAAGTCTTCCTAAAAAACCCCATCACTTAGCTGGATGAGTAGTAAGAAAACCCCCAAGTGGGAATTACCAGCCTCTGGAGGGAGGAGTTTGAAAACCTTAGGTGATCACAAAACCCATCTGGGTTTTGGAGACCAGAGAAAAAATGAAATAGGGCAAGGAAAAAAGGTGGGACATGGTGGAACACAGAGATAGGAGCTGAAGAAAATTAAGCCAGGTGTACACGTTGTGGAGTGATATGGCCAATAGCTATGTGACTGCACAGTTTCCACTTATCAATATTCATTGCACAGCAAAAGGGTTTCAGAATACATTGTATGTAACAAGCATGAAATAATCTTTAGGCGAAAAAATTACAATTCCCCACATGGCAGCTTCCTTCAGATCTTTTCAGACAATCTTGTTTGTCAAATTTCCGAACGGCATGAAACCACATTTCAGGCAGAACTGTAGTCTCCCAAGAAAGACCATGATATTGTCCCAAATATTCAGAGCCTCTCGCTGCAGGAGGAATAGACGCTTCCTCCCTGCTGTATGCAGCTGCAGCTATATGAGTTGCTTTAGCCCATGATATGTGAGCAGAAGTCACATGTGTCACTTTTGAGTGTAAGTTTTAAGACCTAGCATGTGGTTCTCTCACTTTTTTATCTCCTGTGGTCACAATGTGGTCACAATGTGTTCGAGATAATGCCTTATCCAACAGCCTTGGTCTCCAAGAGAAGAAAGAATGGAGCAGAGCTGAAGCTGGACCACAATGGAGGTATAGCACAGGTGAGAAGATAAAGCTCTGTTATAGGCCAGAGACTTGTGGGGTCATTCGTTATTGCAGCAAAACCCAGCCTATCTGACTAATACACATCCCTTATGAGACTAAAAGGTGGCCAGAGTCATCCTCACCAAACTTTCTTGTTACCTGGCCACATTCTCACCATCAGGGGAAAGTCATTATGCGCGGCCCTCTTAGAATTCAGACATGTTGCCTGGCTGCCTCCAGGAAATCAGGGTGGAAGCCCCACTGCTGAGCCTGGCTCAGTACCGTGGAAACAGCAGAGAGTGTGTGGAGCTGAGGAAAACAGAATGGTAAACTTCGTGTCAGAAATGACACACTGGAGCTGGCTCATCAGTTCTAATTTAACCCCCCAAAACACAAAAATAAAACAAAACACTCGACCTTCTAGCCTGACTCCCAAAGCCATGGAAAAAAACATGTCTTTGTTAGGAAAATTTTGATTCTTCCCTCAAAGCCTCTTTATCACTCCATAGCCCACAATACCCCACTCCTCAGGGCTGCCCGCAAAGCTTTCTGTTTTCTTTCTTTCCCCACAACGGCAGCCTACATCTCTCACCCCCACCCTCCACTTTCCCAACTCCTTTCTCCTTGTTTTCTTTCATGTTTTACTCAATTCACCTTCTTCTGATTCTCCCGCTCACCATCAGCCCAACCAGCAGACGAGGTCAGGCAAGCTCAGGCATGGTCTGGGAGCCATGCTGGGCCGACATACCATCCCCTGGGAGGGGTGCAGGAAAAGGAAAAGCTCTGAATCCTCCTGTTATTTTGTTCCTAACAAACATGTTATGCACAGCAAAACAAGAAGCACGGGTGGGAAATCAACCTCAGTAGCAGCAGAGAGGAAGTGATGAGAGCCACTCCTAGCACATTGTGGGAAGGCAGGGCCTGGAGTGCCTGGTAAGCCAGGGAGCAGGCTGGGGTGCCAGCTGTTTGCCTGGTTCCTAAGACCACTGCAGGGGGCTGTGCTGAGACAGGGTTAGACAGCCTTGGCAGACAGGTCCCTGGAAAGGAGTCCAGCCTAAGAGGAAGTTTGAACACTAAATGGAGTATTGAATGGGACTTTTCCTGCAATCTCAGAATTTCTGCTAAAGCCCCAAAGTGGAGGACAGTAAACAAAAGTGGCCCCCACATACTAAAAAGAAAATAACCAGAGCAGGGTTTATTCAAAGGCAGGTGATCCAATCCTGCCACCTACACTTCTACCACTCCAAGAGAAGACTAGAAGATCAGAGAGAGTTCATTAAAATAGGGGCATTTCTAAGAGTAAGGAGTTGTCATCCTAGAGGGAAAGGCTGGATATTTCCCCATCCCTCCTTTTCTCCATGAAGGCAGGAGGGAGATGCTCCTCCCTATCCTTCAATGAGGCACAGGGGTGCAGGAGAATAGCTGGAAGGTTGGCAGGCTTTCAAGAGGGAGAGGGCACATCCAGTAATGCCCAGCTAGATGCTGGCCGAGCCACAGAAACCAGAAGATTGACATGGGTGTTCCCCCTGGCCAGAAGCTTGGGGGATGTCCTTGTCCTTGCCCCCTGGTTCTAGAACAGGAGGCTGGTACCTGCTTCTTGTCCAGAGGACTATAAAAGAATGTGGGAAACTGGCTGGCTTGGCTGGCCTGCAGTGGCAGAGGTGCAACGAGGCATGAGGGGGCTCTTCTCTCATCTGGGCCACATGGCTGCTGGACAGCTGGACCCCATGACCACCATGGAATGTATCCCTGCTCCAGGGGTATGATAAGACACTTCTACCCAAAAGAGAAGCCCAGAAGCTAGAGGCAAGGGGGGGAGGGTGGTTGAAAAGCAGACGATACCCCCTCCCCAAGGCAGGACCCTAGCTCAGGCTTGAGCTGGGGAGGGGGAGGGGAGAAGCCTTGAGTTGGGTATGAGATTCACATTTTGATTTAGTCTGGGCTGGACCTTTCAAAGCCCAAAAGTGAGTTGAGGCAGACAAAATAAGACTAGTTATTATAACTGAAGGAAACCAAAAAGTTGTAGGCTCTGCCTGACACATCAAGGGATGGGGAAGAGAAATGCAAGAGAGAGCTGGAAAACAATAATTGGAGAAAGACAAAGCCACTTCCTAATTATGCCCCATTCAGTTAGATGGGTCAAAAACCAATTACACCAGGAGGAGAAATTCACCAGACAGAGCAAGGCTGTCTAGAGGGTGTGCACCTTGAGCAGCTGTTATTGGGGAAGGCTGCCAAAGAACATTCATCCTTCATTTCATTGGAGGAAGCATTCTCTGGAATGATAGGACCCTCAAGGGGGCAAAAATTGGTTCCTAGAAAGGGGAAAGGTGTGTAAAAAAAACAGATATTTCAAAGTTTTGTGATCCTCCAAAGTTTAACTCTACCCAACAAAATATTATTTAATTATATTATTTACGTGCTTATTAATTTTTATTATATATTGTTTATCAATACTTATTTATATATTTTATATATTTATATTATTTTATATTGTATTATTATTTTAAATAGTATTTAATTTATCTAAGGTAGGGAAAAATAAAAGGAAGAGAATTTTTTCCTTGGGGGAGTGGTAATAAAGAAAAGTTTAGAAACACTGAGTTAGAAAGATACACAACATTCCACCCCAATCCAGAGCTGGTACTTGCATAACATTTTTCTGGTTCCAGGTAGAATTGTTTTTACTGAATTTGCTTTGATATCCTGCCTTTTGAGGACTTCATCTTCTGCCTCACAAGGTGTCCTTTTTATAAGGACCCAGAGGAGACCGTTCTTTCAGGTTTCACTATAAAGCAGGGCTTCTCCTGGATAAATGGCTTCTTTACCTTCTGTGTTTTACCTTTTATGAGCTTTGCAATGCACATCACAAATCAGATCAAGTTTCCCTCTTTGCTTCAGCCACAGGGGAGCTCAGGGCACCTTTTGTAACATCTGCAGCACTAGTAGATAGGAATGTCTGGGACTTCATCAAAACCATGCTTTTAGTATTTTTCTACTTTTAACTTTGCTCTGATTCTCTCAACTATGTTTTAACACTGTTCCATTACACATATTTTTGTAAGCCCCCTAAAATCCTTTGTGGAATACATGTGGTATAAATACATAAAGAGGGACAGTACCTCTCCCTCCACAGTGTTCTCTCCAACTGCTGTTGTCAAGTCTGTCTTCATGCAGTTGCTTTTGTTTTCTTTTTTAACTCAATGCAGAACTGAAACATTTCATTAAGTTTTATTTTCACCCTAGTTTTCCAGGATATCAAGATTATCTTGAAAACTGATTCTGTGACCCAACAGGTTTGCCAGCTTTATGTTATCCATAGTGCCAAGGAGCACACCTCCCATGTCTTCCTCCAATCACTGATAACAATGTTGAGTAGGACCAGGCTAAGACAGATCCCTGTGATGTGCCGCTAGAGATCTCCTTTCAGCCAGTATCAACGCACTAGTCAACTTTCTCTCCTGATATGGTCATTGAATCAGCAGTTAGTCTATTTACCATCTGTCCACTGGGATAGGTAAGAGATTCTCTGGACTCCAAGAAGCCACTGCCCCCAGCATTCCTCAGACCTGTTACTCTCAATATCTCTCCCAAAAGGAAGTAGACTGGCACTGGATGCCAGGAACTCTACTGCGACTATGTTGCTGCCACCTCTACATTAGACATGTGACACTGTATCCCCAAAGCAAGCAGCCTGGGCAGCCAGCACCCAGAGCTTTGAGTCTGCTTCCAAATCAAAATCTAATATAGGTTCTCCTGACTGATGGATCCTCAGCTGCAAAGGACACTAAAAATCCCAGTTCTCTGGGTTCTGCCTTGAGGCAGAAGTACCCATGCATCAGAAAATTGAGCAATGATTAGAACAGTACTCAAAAGGTGCTAGGCAATCTGACAACATGACAAACATCCCTGAAGCCCAGATGCGCTGCCCCACTGAACCCAGGCTCCATCCTGCAGATCTCAGGCCCTACTCCAAGATCCCAGGAGAAGAAACCTGACTGGCTGGCCTTGGATTGGGTACTTTCCACAGACAGGTTCAGCTAGTTTGGCCAGGGCTGTGGGGTCAGGCAGTGTTATGAAGGCTGTCAGTGCCACCCTTGAATCCCCTCAGAGCCCTGCGCAGATCCTGGTGTTTTTCTACCTGGCTCAGCCAGCACCCGAGTCTCCCTGTCACAGGACTGTTCTCAGGCTGCCTCATCCCTGGGAATTCATGTCCCCTAAGGTATCCCTTAATCAATATGACAGACAATATGGGGGGCAAACATACTCCAGCCCCCTCCATGATCAAGACAACTCAGAAGTGAGACCTATACTATTAATAGAGGCCCCTGTGGGACTCTGCTAAAGTCACCTCCGTGGGACTTTGCTTAATGCTCACTTTCTGCCTTCCCTGTCCCAGTTCCCCACCCCCTGCCAATCTTTCCTGGGAACATTTCCCAACACTTTCCCACAAATCCTTGTCTCAAGGCCTGCTTCTGGGGACAACAACCTAAAACAGACAAATACGGCTGCCAGAGGTCCACGGTGGTAAATCAGGTGTTACTAGACAAAGAACGATTAGAAGATCCCAAAAGTATTCACCTTCCCCCAGGGTTTGACCCTTTCCAAACCACTCTGGTTTTGAAAGTGGGCACCTAACCTCCTCTTTCTGCCCTGGCCCTGCCCCAGTTCAGGAGAAGAGCTGGGACTCAAAACCAACCTTGCCACAGGTGTGTACCTTCCCAGACTCCTGCTGGTGACAACATCCTAGCCCACTGTTCTGTAACTTCCAGAATTCACTCTTTTCCCCTTCTTGAATGTCAAGAGCTCATATGCCTATCTCTTGTCTCAAAGCACAAATCCCTTCCTCTATAATTTATCAGAGATTAACGACAGTGGCTCTGAGATCGCACGTCAAGTCTCTCGGGGACCGCAGGACGTATTTCATCAGGCTCGGAGCGCCAAGTTCATTACAGCCTTTGCTACTGGCTCTACTGCCACCTCACCTGTCCTTGACTTTAAGCCCCTCTTTGCATTGTTTGTTGTGTCCTTTCCAATTGAAAGCCCACTTTCCTCACTGGAGAAGAAGGAGGTGAAATGGCGATTAAGTAGCTCTGCCCTCTTTGTCTTCGGCGAACATTAAATCATATTCCCCAGGGCCCGCCCTTAATCTTTGCATGCCGAGCAGAGATAAATGGGGTTCACATCATAGAGCTCACATCCCTCAGTCCACTTGAGGCAGTAGACTTCTCCACCCTGGTTCTTATAGATGGGGCCACACTGCTGGTTTTAGGGGACCATGAGGGCCATTGACACAACCTCCAGCTCCAGGGCCACTTCTGAATCCTAGGCCAGCTCTTCTGGGACCCATCCTGCTTCTCTGGCTGACACTGTCACTTCTTCCTTATCCCTAGTCACCTCCCCCCTTGGCCTGACTAAAAAGTTCTTAGTCATGATCCCTGACCCATCCTTCTAATCCCCTTTGCTTTTATTCCTGAGGGCAGGGCTTTCGAAACCATCCGCTCCTCCTCTTTGAGGGAGGGCTGCCCTGTCCATCCTCAGGAAGGGTTAGCCCACAGGCAGTTGTCCCTAGGGTCATCTGAATTTTTGAGATGCTCAGCCCGGGAGACCTCTTCATCCCCGGCTTCTTCCTCTTGTGTCCCCCGTTTCCTGTCCTACTTTTCCTTCCATTTTTGTGCTATTCTTTTTTAACTAGATTGTAAGAGATTCACCTAGTTTCTTTAGCTAAATTCCCTTTTTTTGCTTTAGCTCGATCAATGCTATTTTAAAACAAAGACAACAACGCCAGGAAGAATGAATGAGAACCTAATGAAAATAGTTATCCGCAGAGTGTGGGTAGAAATGTAGTGGAAGGGTTAGGAATAGGAGTGAGACTTCCCTGAGTACACCTTTTTATATATTTTTGATTTTTCAATCCATTAAATTTTTTTCATGTTCAAAAATAAAATTAAATCAGCAAGGATGAAAAAAGCAAAACCTAAAGTTGAGTTTTAACAAAAATTAATGAATCTAAGTCTATATTGAATCATATAGAAAAAAACATAATTCAAACAACTTTGGACACAGTACCCTGACTATACACCCTTAAAGGGATATATTCTGAAGAGAAAAAGAACTACAAAGAAGCCTTAAACCTGACTTAGTAGGTGTGCTGTTTGTGGAATCACTGGTGTAGTAATTCTGAAACTACTTGTGCATGTTGTAGAATAGAGACAATTTGTAAACATATTGGCATCGTCATGAACCAAGTTCTGACTGCAAGAAAAAGCAAATGTCAATATAGAACGTAGTAGGAAGGAGAGGAAGAACCTGGGGTGTTGTATTGAATTGCAAGTATCAAAGTGAATTCAGGACTTACTTAAAAAAATAAAAAGTATTTCCTAACTCCTTCTACTGAGAAGGCTTAGAAGCAACAATACTCCAACAATAATGAGCACACCAAGCGTCCAGATCTTGGTTTTATTATAAGGAACCAGGGCTTTTTGGAGGAATGACTGATTCTGAAGCAGAGAAAGTACAAGGTGAGCCTGGAACATCAGGTTATAATAAACTTCAAGAAAGTGCTCAAATTCTAATGGACACAGGTCAGTAGAGCAGGGGAGCCGACCAGAAGGGCTCCCACTGGCCAAATTTGGGGCAATTTGGGCTTTAATGCTTGTAATGAATTATGACACATTGAATTTTTTTTAAATCTTCGAGTTCATGGTCATATTCAAAAAGGTGGGGAAACTCTTCTTTACAGAAGAATGCCCATTAATAAAATAGAAAGAATGAGAGAATTAGAAAATCACCAGTTTTCGGTGTAATGATTAACTCAGCTAAGGGTCATCAGTGTACTCTGTTACCAGTGGATATAAAGTTGGTAGGATATTCATACAGTCAAAATATTCCCCCCTCAGATTATTTATGAATTAAAAAGGAGAAAATGTACAATAGAGAATTATAGTGGACGCCATTCAACCAAATGATCAGACGTAGCATCTAATAATGGGCCCCCCTGACGAGAAACGTGCAGCAGTGGGGAGTGTACCCCACCCATGCAGCGCTCTTACCCAACGAGTTTAACCTGGATTCAATCAGAGGAAGCAGAGAGATCCAGAGTGTGGGACACTCCACAACAGAAATGGCATGGACTCTTCAAAAATGTCAATGTCAGGAAAGACTGAGAAATTGGGGGACTAATCTAGATTCAAGGATAATAAAGAGATCTACAATGCACAATCCTTGATTAGGGAGGAAATAGCTACAAAAGACATTCTGGGGGCAATGGGAGAAATTCTAATACAGGATAGTATACTAAATAATATTATATCAGTACTATGTTACATTTCTTGGGTATGATATGGTACTGTGGTTATATGAGAGAGTATCCTTAGGAGAGGTATGCTGAAGTATTTAATGGGAAGTATTATGATTTCTATCACTTATACTCAAATGACGCAGATTTTTTAGAAATATGGGGCAGGGGGAGAGACAGAGAGAAGTGGTGAATATAAGTGAAAGGTACTAGATGTTCATTGTAGTCTTCTTTCAACTTACCTGTAGATTCAAATTTTTTCAAAATTCAAAACTGAAGTGGTGGGATGCCTGGGCCCTACCACAAACCATTTAAATCAAAATCTCTAGGGCTGGGCCCAGGTTTCAATATTTTGTAACAGTTCTCCAGAAGCATTTACTGCACAGCCAGGATTGAGAGCTGCTGGCCTACATGATTCACAAGGATGTCTCTGCCCCCAAAACCTGTACGCAGCCTCCACGGACTCTGCAAATAAGTCTTCAAAGGTCATAGGGGCATCTAAGTCTCCAGCAGGCCTCTGCAGCCCTGGCTTAAGTTCAGACAAGAAGGACAGAGTAAAGAGCCTTTGTAAAAGTTTCTGCTTAGCATAGGAAACCTGACCACTTTTAGGTCCTTCTGGCTCTCAGGGCCCCTCCCCTGCACCTCTGCCCTCTAAGGCCCTCCCTCATTCTGCCCCTTAGGGCTGCCTCTGAGGACCCCGAGGCAAGAAGCCTGCCTTCTTCCTCCTGTGCTGGCACATCCTCCAGCAAGGGACCTTAAATCACACCTTCAATAAGCAAGTGCCAGGTGAGCCAGCCAAGGTGGGTTCACAAATATTGTGTCCCTCACTGTCACCCTCAGTGGGGGAGGTGAAAAAGCCTATCATTAAATATGGACAAAGCATTTTACTTTGTCCAGAAAGATCGAGAAGCAGAAGGAAAACAGAGAAGGGTGGGAAAGAGGAATCTTTTACAGAGCAGAGTCATGCTGGACCAGGTACAGGCGCTGCAGCAGCACCAAACGCATGTCACCTCATGGATTCCACCACCCACAGCCTCGCCTCAGGAGCAGGTGCCACCACCATCCTCATTTCACCCCACACTTGCCCAGCACCACACAGCTTGAACCCTAGCAGTCAGGGACCACAGCCCACACTCCTGGCCCCCGTGCTATACCTTATTGCCTACAAGAGGAGCTCTAAGGAGAGAAGGAAAGCAAGAGATAGTATTGATCAAGCACCTACTAAGACATTATCTTGTCGAATTCTCTCTGCAGCCCCAAAAAGCTGGTCTTTTTTCCTTCTTTTGATGAAGCTGAGCAAATGGGCTCAGAGATAAAGCAGTTCAGTTCCATCAAGTTGCATGAGGTTAAAAGGCACCACCATTTGCACTGTGTTCTGTGTGAACAGCACCCCCTGGAGTTGTGCAATGTAGGACCCCAAGTGACTTGCCCAGGGTTACGCTACCAGTACGTGATGTTCCCTAGATTGACATCAGGGTCTCTCAGACATCAGCCTCCCTGGAAAAGCCCTGCTCCCCCCCACTACACACACACACACAACACACACACACACACACACACACACACACACACCTCAAGTGCTCTGTGTTTCCAGACCTCTCTCTGCAGGGATCAGAGCCTCCCCTCAGCAAGAAGAGGTGAGTTTTACACTGTGTTGCCCCCAGGGAGATGTCAGAGGCTGGAACTCTTCTAGACAGACCTCAGTTATGAAACATGTGAGGACTTTACCTTTCTGGGGGTAAAAAGGCATATGTATTTTCTGGGAGGGGGGGGTGCAGTCATGAGAAAGGAGAGGCAGGAAGGTCTGAGGCAGCCCTCCCCCAATTTGGTGCACTTTGAAGTACTGGCACTTACAGCTTGGGTGACCAGCTTGTCCCATTTTTCACAGGAATTTCCCGGTGTTACCACTGAAAGTCCCACATCCTGGGATGACCCTCAGTCCCAGCAAATGGAGATGATTGATGTCTTAGTCAGCTGAGGCTGCCACAAAAATACCACAGACTGGGTAGCTTAAACAGAGCACGTTTATTTCTCACAGTCCTGGAAGCTGGAACTCCAAGATCAAGGTACAGACCAATTCAGTTTCTGGTGAGGACCTTCTTCCTGGCTTGTAGATGGCCACCTTCACTCTGTGTGCTCACATGGCCTTCCCTTGGTGCATGTGCAGAGAAAGAGAGAGAGAGAGAGAGAATGCTCTGATATTTTGTCTTATAAGGCCCCCTATCATGAGGATCCCACCCTAATGAGCATCTAAACCTAATTACCTTCTAAAGACTATCTCCAGATGTAATCACATTGGGGGATCAGGGCTTCAACCTATGAAATTTAGGGGGACACAATTCAGTCTATAGCAGCTGAACACCCTACTTGCAACCAAGCCTCTCTTCTCACTCCCTGGCGCCCAATATGTCCAGGGGGAAAAGGCTGTTCATTCTGCCAGAAACCCACCCAGCCACAGCACCTAATAAATAAATACTATACTTCTCGCTGGAGTTGCTGGTCTTTGACTGACTTCAGATCTAAACAAAGAGGCTCCAAATGGCTGGGTGCCTGACTTTTTTTTCCAAGACAGGGTCTACTAAGAGTGAGCTAGGCAGAGATGGTGGTCCTCAGAACTCCTAGTTGCTATGGATAAGGCTCTGAGAGACCCTGCATCAGTACACAAGGTTGAGCTCAAATGCTTCCTCTATAGACTTTCCTGTGATGCCCCAGTCTGGAGGTGAGAGAAAGGCAGGCAGGAAGGCTGAGCACAGACTGACACTAGAATCCTGGTTACCAATCACAACCTGTGTAATCTCTCTGTGCCTCAGTTTGATTCTCTGTAAAATGGGGATGATAATGCCTACTGTACAGAGTTGTTCTTAGGGTAAGAAAAATAAATGAAATTCCACTGTTTGGCAGCCAGTAGTTATTCAGTAAACGGTAGCAATCTCTCTCTCTTTTTTCTCTTTCAGTGATTCAGCAAGTATTTCTTGAATAACTACTATGTTCTAGACACTGAGGATGCAGCAGTGAGTAAAACAAAGTTTCTGCCTTCATGAAACTTACATTTTAGTCTCAGGAAACAGACATATATATATATAAGCAGCAAAAGTGACAGAGATGGGGCCAAAGGTGCAGCTGTATGGATGGGTCTGGAGTCTGGAGCAAGGAAGAAATGAGATCTATGAACTTGGGCACCATCAGAGTCAAGATGGGGTTTAAAGCCAGGACTGGATGAGATCATTGAGGGGATAATTGTAGACAGAGAGGTGTCTGAGGCCTGGAGGCTCCAGCCTTCAGAGGTTGACGAGGCAAAGGGGACTAAGAAGGGCTGCCAGCTAGAGGGGAGGAGGTCCAGGGAGAGGGTCCCAGGAGCCCACACTGGAGAAGACCCAAGAAGAAATGGGGAGAGAGGGTTGGAGAGAGCAAATGTAGACATCTCCCTGATGTTAGGGTGGTTTACTTCAATGTCAGTACACTAGCTGTCGTGAGAAGCCCCAAACAGCATGTCCGTGTTTCTTTTGTCTCTGGGTCTCCTCAACACATAACAGCTTCTTAATCAAAATCTACTGAATTGGAATCAGTTGAAATGTCCTTCTGTTTATGGCTGAGGTAAGGGCTGGGGATTTCCCTATTTCTCAGGCCCTGGCTTCAGGCCTCTAAGATTCCAGGCACAGCCTGCAAGCCCACAGATCCTCCCCAAGGGTCCTTTCTTCTCAGGAAATGTCAGCTCAAGTGTCCAGTAAGGCCTTCGATGGCTTCACTCAACAGGAGAGTCACATGGGCATTCCTGGCTCTCTGGTTAACCAAAGGGAAGGGGAAGAAATAAATGTTCAGGAGCCCAGGAAGGACTTGGCTGAACTGGAGGAAGGAATCGAAATCAATTGAACAAAATAACAGCAACAACAGTAACAACCATTTACTGAGCTCTCTCTCTGTGCCAGGCACTGGGCCAAATGCAGTGCAGGAGCTGGTTCATCTCTCATCTCATCGCAGCCCAGCCCTGTCCATCCTTTGTCGTCCAGTGCAGGAGGGATCCTGAGTCCCACTCTGCAGTGTGTTCTCCTTCTGCCTGATGTCACACAGCCAGTAGGTTCCCAGGGCCGTCTTTCTCAACCACTATGTGAAGATTTATCACTGAAGGGAGGAGAGGATGCTGGCGGTGGGACTTCCAGGACAATGGATGGTGGGCCGGGGACAGCAGCCACAGAACTCTCCTCCTCCTTAGCCGTCATCATCGTTAATGAGGCACAGATTTCCCAAATGAATTCCTGACCCCATCAGTAGCCCCTCAGCCAACCTTCTCATGGTGGCAGCTGCTCAGACAGTGGGATCTAAGAGGACATAAAATACACACACACACATTCAAAAAGTCTCTCCCATTGGCTCACCTCAGCACCTGAAATTCCACCAAGTCAAGGTCTAGTGGAGACCTATGTAGTTGTTTATCAATATATTCGCACTCACCGCACCTCTGGGAGCCGGG
>NW_007742129.1:0-2809 GCF_000696425.1 Galeopterus variegatus
AAGAAAATGGAGGGGACACATCTGGGTGGGAGGGGGGAGAGGGAGGAGGGAGGGAGGCTTTAGTGATGGGACACAATAACTAACTACATTGTACATTGACAAAATAAAAAAAAAAAGAAAGAAAGACAATGTTTCTGTTAGCTGTTGCATGCAGCGTTCTTTCAATGTCAGATAGGTCGAGGTGGTTAATGGTGGTGTTCAGATCATCTACATTTTTACTGATTTTCAAATTTTAATTGCTCTATTATTTCAAATTTTAATTGCTCTATTATTTTTATTGCTCCATTATTATTATTTTAAAATCTTTATTAAAATCTAGTTTAATTTCAGAATTAGGTATTTGTTTAATTCTGCCAATTTTTGCTTCATCTATTTTGAAGTTCTGGTTTTAAACATATACCTAGTTATAATTATTATGTCTTCCTACTAAATGGAATTTTAGTATTTTGAAAACTCTCTTTATCTTTAGTAATATTCTTTTTTGTTAAGTTTATCTGTGGTTATTATAGCCATTCCAGCCTTCTTTTGCTTACTATTTACATTATATGTATTTTTCATCTTCATTCACTTACTTTGAATTTATTTCTGTCTTTAAATTTAAAGTACATTTCTTATTAACAACATATAGTTGGACAATGCTTCTTTGAGAATCTCTGCATTTTTTGTATGTATTTTCACTTAAAGTACTTCTAACAGATAGGACATAGTTGGTCTTGCTTCTGTCCATTTGAGCAGAATTTTTAAACTGAGTGTTTACTTCCTTCATATTTAATGTAATTATTCATATGCTTTAATTTAGATCTGCCATTTTATTATAGTTTTTGTATTTGGCCCCTTTCTTGTTTTTTGTTTCTCTGCTCCTCCTTTCCTCACTTTCTTGGATTTCTTGAATATTTTTTAAATGTTATTTTGTTTTATCTGTTTCCTCATTAACTATAGCCTTTTGCATTTCTTTTTACTCTATGGATTACAAGGCAAACACTTAGCTTTTGATAACTAATGTAGAGTTAATATTGTAGCACTTCACATAAATTGTAGAAACAGTGCAAATATATAGGTTCAATTACTAAGGCTCCCATCATTTATGTGAATGTTTTCAGATACATTGCATCTACACAGATTATAAATCAGTAAGATAGGCTATAATTTTTTCTTTAAACTGATATATACATATATATATATATATATATATATATATATATAGACACACACACACACACACATACACACACACACATACACACACACGTATATAATTAGAAATAAGAAATATTGTTTTGTATTTATCCAGAGGTTTATCATTTTCAAAGTTCATCATTTATTCTTGAGAATCCAAATTATATCTGGTATCATTTCCCTTCAGCCTTAAATAAACTGATTTAGCTCAATTTTGCATTTCTTAAGATTCCAGTCTGCTGTTAATTTTTATTCATGTACTTTGTATTTTTCTTATTGGTTTCATTTAGAATTATTATAGCTTCTTAGTGAGTTGACCTCTTTATTGTTATAAAATGTCTCTCTCTATTTCTGGAATTTTTTTTTTCTTGTCCTGAAGTCTACTTTGTTTGATTTAATATGACTACTCCAGCTTTAAGTAGTGTTTTCATAGTATAATTTGTCCCATTCTTTAATTTTGAACTTATGTCATTATACTTAAGTGGGTAGACAGCTTATATATAGATCTTGGTTTTCATCCAATCTGACAAATCTTTACTTTTATTCAAGTCTTTAGAACAGTAATAGCCAATAAAAATTTGAGCCACAAATATAAGTCACATATGCAATATAAAATTTTAGTAGACAAAGAAAACTTTGGGTAAAACATTATTTCAATACAACATTTTATTTATCTAAATATATCCAAAATATCATTTAAACATGGAATTCATGGAAAAATATATTAATGAAATATTTAACAATATTTTAAGTCATACTAGTCATTGAAATCCAATGCTTATTTTACACTTATGTCACATTTCAATTAGGCCTAGCCACAAATCATGTACCTCACAGCAAATGTGACTACAGTATTAGATAGCACATTGTAATTCAATGTAGATATCAATAGTGTTGAGGCTAAATCTATCATCTTGTTCTCTATTTTATATTTTTCCCATTTTTACTCTACTTCCCTTTTGAGGTATTCTGCATCTGTTATTTTTTAGATCAGTGAATTTAGAACCTTATAAGAGTAGATCTCCACATCTACTTTTTCTCTTTCTGCTACTGTTGTCATATATTTAATTTTTACTGGGGCTATAAATTACATCATGCATTGTCATTATTTTTACTTTAAAAAGGAAATTATCTTCTACAGAAGGTTTTTAAAGTTACAAAACATGTCTTTTATATTTATTCACATATTCACCATTTTCAGCACTCTTATAAGGGGACTTCAAAATGTTTGTGGAAAAATGGAAGTAAAAGAGTAAAATAAATCATATAAACTTTATGTCTCAACATAAGCTCCATCAAATTCCTAACACTTTTGTAAGCAATGATCCCAGTTATTTAGTCCATCCCTAAAGAATTGAGGGTCTTGGGAATTTAACCATGTCAATATTGTCTTTTTTACATTATTAACTGAAGAAAAATGGGTGTTCATTAAAGATTTTTGAGGATTAGATAACAAAAATAAGTCATAAGGAGCCAAATCAGGACTGTAGGTGGATGCCTAATGATTTTCCATTGAAAAAATCTCACAGAATTGCCCTTGTTTGATGAGAGAAATGAGGAGGAGAGTTGTTGTTGTGAAGAAAGACTCTGGTGAAGCATTCCCAGCTGTTTTTCTGCTGAAGCTTTGGCTAAC
>NW_007742129.1:3163-3668 GCF_000696425.1 Galeopterus variegatus
AAAAATCTCACAGAATTGCCCTTGTTTGATGAGAGAAATGAGGAGGAGAGTTGTTGTTGTGAAGAAAGACTCTGGTGAAGCATTCCCAGCTGTTTTTCTGCTGAAGCTTTGGCTAACTTTCAGAAAACATTCTCATAATAACCATATGTTATTGTTCTTTGGCCCTCTTGAAAGGCAACAGGTAAAATGTCTTGAACATCCCAAAAAACAGTAGCCATGGCATTTGCACTTGACTGGTTGGCTTTTGTTTTGACTGGACCACTTCCACCTCTTGGTAACCATTGTTTTGGTTATGCTTTGTCTTCAGGATTGTACTAGTAAAGCCATATTTTTCCCCTGTTACATTTCTTTGAAGAAATGCTTCAGAATCTTGCTTCCACTTATTGAAAATTTCCATTGAAACTCTACTCTTGTCTGAAGCTGACCTGAGTTCAACAGTTTTGGTACCCATCAAGCAGAAAGTTTGCTCAACTATAATTGATCTCATACATTGTTGGTGGGAATG
>NW_007742129.1:4666-10288 GCF_000696425.1 Galeopterus variegatus
CATAATAATCATATACAGTGTATATTGACAAAATAAAAATTTAACGAAAAAAAAAAAGTATCAGATAAAAAAAAATTAAATTAAAAAAAATTAAAAATAAATAAATAAATAAATAAATAAATAAAATTGTGTAAGCTGAGCCAGTTGAGATGTCTATGGTGTTGGCTATTGTTTGTGGTATTACACAGATTATAAATCAGTAAGATAGGTTATAATTTTTGCTTTAAACAGATATATACATATATATATATATATATACACACACACACATGTATATAATTAGAAATAAGAAATAGTGTTTTGTATTTATCCAGATGTTTATCATTTTCAAAGTTCATCATTTCTTCCTGAGAATCCAAATTATATCTGGTATCATTTCCCTTCAGCCTGAATAAACTGATTTAGCTCGATTTTGCATTTCTTAAGATTCCAGTCTGCTGTTAATTTTTATTCATGTATTTTGTATTTTTCTTATTGGTTTCTTATTTAGTCCTCTTCAATTAGGCAAGAATAAGATTAATTTTCCTTGCAAATTGATGGGAATGATGTGCCATGCAGGCTTCATCTTCAACATCACCTCATGTCTTCTTAAAATGACTTTTATTAATTTGTAAACTGCTGATTTATTTGGGGTGTTATCCCCATAAACTTTTTGTAAAGTATCATAAATTTCACCATTCTTCCACCTAAGCTTCATTATAAATTTGATTGTTATTCTTGCTTTAATTTCAGCAGAATTCACATTGCTGTGATAGGGACTGCTTCCAAACTGACATCTTAGTCTAACAAACTAGATCCCATTCAGGGATCAGCCTCAAACTAGATCCCATTCAGACATGTTATAGCAAGTTAATATAATCTTACTTTGGTAAAAAAAAATAAAGGTTGAGATCCATACATAGTTTTTTCATAATGCAGATTTTCCATAAGCTTTTGGAGACCTCTTGTATTCCTTTTACAGATTCTGTAATATAATCTTACTTTGGTAAAAAAAAAAAAAAGGTTGAGATCCATACATAGTTTTTTCATAATGCAGATTTTCCATAAGCTTTTGGAGACCTCTTGTATTACAGATTCAAATAAACATTTGGTATAATTAAGTTTTGTCTGAAATTTTTTCTTTGGGATTTATTTCAGTGCACATTTATTTAAATTCTCACAAATTTTGTTGATCTATGAAGTTTTTTTGTTTTTTTGGGTTTATTTGCCTTCAATTTTGAAAGATATCATGGGTGTAGCATTCTTTTTTCTTTTTTTTAGCATTTTAAAATGTTATTCCATTGTTTTTTTGGCTTCCATTGTCTCTGACAAGAAGTCTGCATCTATTTTGCTCCATGTTTCTCTCTTAGATATTTGTCTTCCCTCCCTTCCACCCGCAGCTTCTTTAAAGTAGGATTTATTCATTATCACTGATTTTCAGTGATTTTATTATGATATGCCTTGGTATTGCTTTCTATAAGATTATTATTTTTGTCATTTTTCAGATTTACTGGATTTGTTTGTCTACTACAGTCATGAAATTTGTAAACTTTTTACCATTATTTTACCATACTTTTTCCTGCTTCATTTATTTATTTTTATTTTTTTGTCTTCTGGAACTCCAATTACAAATTTGTTAGAATGCTTGATAATGTCATTATTTTTTGTCTTTTTCTCTCTGTGAGTCATTTTACACATTTTTTATTAATATGCTTTAAAATTCAACAATTTTCCTTTACTGGTACCTAATTTTTTTTTTTTCCTTTTTTTGTCTTTTTTACTGACCTGTAACGGGATCGCAACCCTCGGTGTTGCGCCTGCACCGCGCTCAGCCTGTGAGCGGAACTGGTCTCCACATGGGATCCAAACCCTCGGCAGGAGCACCGCCACACTCCCAAGCAGCGCACTCTCCAGTGCGCCACCAGGCCGGCCCCCTAATTTGTTTTTTAATCCTATCTGGTGTAGTTTTTCATTTAAAATATTAAATTTTTGTATCTAGACATTCAATTTGAATTTTGTTTGCAAATTTATTATCATCTTTGTGTTTAAGGCCACATTGTGCTTATGTTTTCTTTTATGCTGTTTAACATATATCTACATTTCAGCTATTTTTTCAAATTAATAAACTCTATCTTTAGACTTGCTTTAGGTTTACAGAAAAACAAAGCAGAAAGCACACAGTTTCCACATACCCTCTCTTTACCCCAACCTCTGCACAAATTTTTCCTGTTATTAATATCTCAGATTACTGTAGTAAAGTTGTTATAATTGATAAACCCATATTGATATGTTATTATTAACTAAAGTCCATAGTTGAAATTAGGGCTCCTTATTTGTTTTGTTTTGACAAATGTAGAATGACATATATATACTATTACAGTATCACACAGCACAGTTTCACTGTCTTAAAAAAATCCCTTTGCTCCAATTATTCATCCTTTCCTCTGTCCCTCAAACCCCTGACAAGCACAGATTTTTCTCTTTTTCCTTACTTTTGCCTTTCCCAGAATGTGATGTAGTTTGAATTATCTAGTATGTAGCTTTTTCAAATTGGTTTCTTTAACTTAGCAATATGCATGTAGGCCCTTCATGACTTTTTGTGGCTTTATAGCTCATTTCTTTTTATGGCTGAATAATTTCCCATTGCATGTATATACAACAGTTTGTTTATTCATTCACCTGTTGAAGGACATCTTGGTTGCTCCCAGGTTTTTTTTTTTTTTTTTTTTGTCAATTATGAATAAAGCTGAAAAGTTTTGTGTGAACATGAATTTTGAATTCAATTGGGTAAATACCGAGGACCAAACTGCTGGATCATATGGTAAGAGTATCTTTAGAATTATAAAAAACTGCCAAATTTTCTTCCAAATAAAAATAAAGATAGAACTCATCAAAAATTGTGGGAAGCAACAAAAGTACTGTTTAGAGAAAAATTTATGGCATTGAATGCACATAATAGAAAACAGGAAAGATCCTAATTCAATAATCCGAGTTTCTATCTGAAGAAACTAGAAAAAGAAGAGAAAATTCAATTTAAAGTATGGAGAAGAAAAGTAATATTGCTTAATATGATCTGTCAGTTTCTGATAGAAGAACGTTGAAGTCACCAACTATCACAATGGATTTGTGCCTTTCTACCTGTAGTTCTATCGGTTTCACCTCACATATTAATTGGTCTGTTGTCAGGCACACCCATGTTAAAATTTTTATGTCTTCTTGGAGAATTGAGCTCTTAATCATTACATAATGACCCTTTTTATCTCTGACAATGTCTCTTGTTCTGATATCTGCTTTTTCTGAAATTAATATGGCCATTTCATGTTTCTTTTGATTAGTTTTAAAATGCGGTATCTATCTCCATCTCATTACTTTTAATCTATCTGTGTCTTGATATTTAAAGTGGTTTTTTGTAGACACCATGGAGTTCTATTTTTTTTAAATCCACTCTGACACTATCTCTTTTAATTGTTGTATTTAGACCACTTATACTGAAGTGATTACTTGTATAATTGGTTCAATATCTGCCACATTTCTCACTATATTTTATTCATAGTGCTGGTATTTTTTCTTTTTTATTCTTCCTTGTGTGTGTGTGTGTGTGTGTGTGTGTGTGTGCCCTTCCTCTGATTTTAATTAAGCATTTTATGTAATTCTATTTTTTCTCCTCTCTCAGCATATCAATTATACTGCTTTAAAAAAAAATAGAGTTTGTCCTAGAGTTTGCAACTACATATAGAACTAATCTAATCTCTTTTCACAATAACCCTACATCACTTCATGTGCAATGCACAAAACTTTAAAGAGTGCATTCTCAATTTCTCCCTCCCATTTTTTATAGCATGCTCTTATTAATTTCACTTATTCTTAACCCATAATCACCAGATACATTGTTGCTATTATTATTTTGAGCAAAGTATTATGTGTTAGATCAACTAAGAATAAGAAAAATAAGACATTTTATTTTGCTTTCATTTATTCCTTCCCTGGTCCCTTTCTTTCTTTTTTGTATGTACATTCGAGTTTCTGACCTATATGATTTTCATTCGTCTGAAAAACTTTTTTTGTGTGAAAAAACATTTCTTGTAAAACCAGTCTACTAGTAGCAAATTCCCTCAGTTTTTGTTTGTCTGAGAAAGTATTTGGTTGTACGTGTTTGGAGGATAACTTTACTGGACACAGAATTCTAGCTTGGTTAGGGTTTCTAACACTAAATATTTTTCTCCAATCTCTTTTCTTGCATTGTTTCTGGAATGAAGCCCAATGCAATCCTCATTCTTGTTTCTCTGTAGGCAGAATTTCTTTTCCTGTTTTGGTATTTATTCTGGTTTGTGTTCTCTGCCTTCCTGGATTTGTGGTTCTATGTTTGACATTAATTTTGCAAAAATCTCAGTCATTATTACTTCAAATATTTCTCCGATTCCATTCTCTCTTTCTTTTCCTTTTGGTATTCACGTTATGTACACGTTACACCATATGTAATTCTCCCACCAATCTTTTGAGATTCTGCTCCATTATTTTTATTCTTTTTTCCCTTTCATTTCAGTTTCAGAGGCTTCTGTTGACATACGTTCCAGCTCACTGATTCTTTCCTCTGCCATAGTTGCCTGCTCATGAGCCCATCAAAGCCGGTTTTCATTTCTATTACAATGTTTTGATTTCTAGCATTTTATTTTACTCTTTCTTAGAATGTTCATCTCTTTGCTTATATTATCCATCTTTTCTTGCACATTGTCTATTTTTTCTGGTATCTTAGAATATTAATTATAGTTCTTTTAAGTTCCTGGTCTGATAATTCTAATATTTCTGCCATATCTGGGTCTGCTATTGATGCTTTTTCTGTGTCTTCAAACTGTGTGTGAGTGGGTTTTTTAAAAAATCTGTCTCATAATTTTTTGTTGAAAGCCATACAGGATATACTGAGTAGAATGAATTGAGATCAATATGTCTTTAGTATGAGGTTTTACAGTTAACTGGCTCAGAGTTAGGTGTTTATTGTTTGTAGATGTAGAGATCAGAGGCAGAGTTGCCTTGCTGTTCTTGCTTTTGTCTCTCATGTTGCCTCTGGATTTCTCTGCAGAGTTCTTCTTAGAATACGGTGTGCTCCTTGCATTTATTTTAGCTGTAACCCACTGTTACAATACAGGAGCCTGATTGTTGTGAAAGCCTCTCCTTACCCCCCTCCCCTAGCCTTACGTGAGATAAAATGGCTAGGGGGTCCTGAACACGGGTATTTCTTTTCTTTTATGTCAAAAGACAGAGAACGCTGGAATTAGATATTTCCCCTCTAAGTTGGCTGCATGCTGGCAAAACCCAACTTGGCTGGCTCTGTTAGAATGGTTTCTTTTGAGGGCAGTCTCTTGATAAGAAGCACAGAACACTCTGGGCATATTTCAAAATGCTCATTTTCCTCTTCCATTGTTGGAAGCTTGAGGGAATTTTTCTCCAAATTTTACCCTGAGAACCTGATGGTATTACTAAAGGTAAAACTCTCATAAATGTAGGGGACCCTATAATACCAGGTCTCCTTGCAGTTTCTAACACTCAAGATAGTCCACACTGAGCCTCTGATAATTTATTGATTGTAGTCTAAGTGTTTCTATGAAAAGTAGCTTCAGTGGTAGGATATTGCGTTTAGGCTTATGC
>NW_007742129.1:11120-11951 GCF_000696425.1 Galeopterus variegatus
TATATAGTACAATTTTCTTACTTATAGTCCTCAAGTTGTACATTAGGTCTCTAGACTTCTTTATTCTACATATATGCTACTTTGCATCCTCTCACCAACATTTCCCCATTTTCTCCTCCCGCCCCCAGCCCTGGTAACCACCATTTTGTTCTCTATCTCTGTGTATTTGAATTTTTATATTTTTTAGATTCCACACATAAATAAGATGGTGTGATATTTTTCTTTTTGTGTCTGGCTTATTTCACTTAGTATAATGTTCTCCAGGCTCATCCATGTTGTGGCAAATGGCAAGATCTTGTTCTTTTTTAGGGATAAATAATATTTTATTGTCTGTACATAGCACAGGGTTTTTTTCTTTTTAAATCAATTTGTCTCTTGATGGGTGCTTAGGTATTTCCATATCTTAGTTATTGTGAATAATGCTGAAATGAACATGGGAGTGTAATGTTTAATAAGAGAAATAGAGACAAAAGAAATACAAGCAATTTACCAGAGTTTATAGTCATAGCTACTGAACCCTGTATTCCTACTTCATATATTCACATATTTACAGTCTCCTTGGAATATATAAAATAAAGATATGAGGATGAAATGTTACGTATGAATTAATTACCAAATGTAGAGACAGAGTAGACATCACAGATTAAGACTGCCCCCTCTCCTCATCCCTTCTTAGGAGATGAAGTTTCTGTATAGAAGGAATAGTTTTGTTATTTTTTAAATTTTACCCTAAATTTCTAAATCTTATCTTATGAGAAAGACATATTTGGTCTTGAGAGTAGTAACAACATTTTCCCCTAACATCTGATAGTATTTCTCATCAATTATCTC
>NW_007742129.1:12622-19405 GCF_000696425.1 Galeopterus variegatus
AATGTGAAAATATATTTTACCAGTGTGAGAAACTACTCAACTCATGGGTTGGGAGATTTGATCCAAATCCAAAAGATACTTCAGTTTTTGATATTTTTTACATTTAGCAAAACACAATTTTTACTTTCTACAAAAAATATGCATTTTAGGCACTCTTTAAATGAATGAACAAACACTAAGTAAGTATTCAAAAGACTTGTAAGACCAAATAATAAAAGACCCTATAAATCTTATTATTATTATTATTTTTTGCATAAAGTATATGGAACTTTGAGATTTAAGGATTTAATTTCCCTTAATATATGCCTGAATTTAAAGATCACAGGAAAATATGTATTGGGATAGTAAGTTTGAGGTTTTATTTTGATGATATTATTTATAAAATAATTCATGAAGACTGATGTCTTCAAAACATAGCTGTGTCATCCTTTCCTAATATACGTAAAACAAATGTCAATGTCCTAAATATGTGTCTTTCATTCATAATATTATGCTTATTCATCCTCCCCCTAAAACCTCAACTCATGCATAACAGTATTTTTACTGAAAATGTAATCATTCAAAAAAATTCAGACAAGTATAAACTAACTGAATGGATAAATTTTTTCAATTGGCATTACTTCAAAATTAAGTTTAGCAAAATACAACCTGGGACTAGGCTTAGACTGTTCTAACCTGTATTTATAAAGATTAACCTGTATTTGTAAAGAATGAGAAATGAATGAAGCATTTCTTCTCTATTGTCTCTCAGACTTAAAAGTAGTTGGGCAGTGGCTAAAACCATCTGAGGCCATTTTAAAAATTATCAATCTTTTTAATGAAAACTGATGTCTTTGAGTGTTTATCTCTTTGGAATGCATATATCTAGTGCATGTATTTAGACCCATGAACCATCTGTGGATGTAGAACAATTTTAGAACTTTCTTTTGAAATATTAAGTTTCTAGCAAAGAAATTCATATGAAATAAGCAGATATTGGGCAAAAAAAATGTGGTTCATAATTTTAAAAATTGGAAAAAATGATTTTTCGATTCATATTTGAGAATGGCAACCATAAATGAAAACAATTTGCAGTTTTTCTTTCTTCCTTGATTGAATGAAATATTTAACTGGTTGAAGTAATCAGAATATAAATTTCCCCTATAAGGAAATTGCAGAAAAAAGTTCAACGGTATATAGAGATTTTATTTTCAACTATTTTCTTGGCAAAATACAAACAAAATTTTTATGGTTAATAAAATAAGCTTTCTAATAACAGTGGTGTCACATGTGTAATGGGAACCAGAGCATACAATCCCAACAAATATGCCTCACTGCAATTTCCCTGTCCTTCAAATATTGTTTTCTACAGCTTATTTCCAGAGGACTACATAGCTTTCCCCACTGATTAGAAAGAATACATATATCTTTTTCCACTGCTATTTTTTTATTTGCTTTGTAAGATTTCTCTTGTGACTGAATATGCCAAAGAAGTGTATGACATCAGCCTGTTAAAATCAAAATACTTTAAAACTTGAGTGATATTTAAAACGAATAATTTTGTGAAGTCCTTAGATATTGAAGAAAAATAAGGTGATGAGTTAGCACTTCAAATTTATATCAACATACCAGTGAAAACCACTGGGGCTTCTCAAAACTTACCACTCTTCTTCTCCATAATCAAGGTAACATAGCTGACCTGTTAGTTCAGTTTCGTTTCCAGTTTTAGCAATGTCTTAATTGGAAAATGGGCAAACAATGTTGTCATGGAAGACTTCCAGGAGTACATCTGTTTCTAATGTATGGTGCATAATTTAATGACGAGACACTTCAGTGGTCTACCCACTGCAAATCTCAGTTGTTAAATATGTCTGGAGGAAGGCATCTTTAAATAGTAGGCACTTTTTTGGTACATTAATTTCCTCACACTCAGAAGCAGCAAATGTGATTCTAGCTGTCACTTTCTATAAAGCTCTGTTTACTTTAAAATGCTATTTACAGTCTAAATGTCTTGTTCAAACATTAACTATAGTGAGATTTAAAACTTTTGTAAAAAATATTTATTATGGTTAATGTTTTAGAATTTTTTTCTTTCCCTTCAGACTACAGTTTAGAAAATCTATCTAATCAGCCTTAAAACACAAGGTTCTCAAGGCAAATCTTGAGAAAGATAAAGCAACAGCATTACAGAAGAGATTGAAATTTAAAATGTAAACCACAGCTTGGTGTAGAGCTGGGACTGTTATCATAGGATGTAAACACTTTTTTCTGCAAGAGATTAGGAATGGTGAACCAAAGCCAGAATAACCATCCTCATACCACAATACTAAAGTGGTTACCAAACATTATCTTCATTTATGATTCAACTTGGCTAACCACATACTTGCTAACTAGTTTGGTATCCAACAAATCTCTTACAGAGTATAACATCTAATTATATATGGTTAAATGTAGTTGTCCTACTTAGAGCTTGTCTAACCAGTATTCCAAAGAGATAACAAATGTTGAATGATAATTCCATATTTTACTAGGGTACTTCAAAAAGTTCATGGAAAAATAGATTTTAAAGATAATATGAATCTTTACATGAACTTTCGAAATACCCTCATACCAGGAGGTTAAAGAAGAAATATCCTCTAAGGAGATACAAGTAGAAGAATTTTTATTACAATTGCTCAAAGTACTGTTATCACCCCTGTTTCAGTTATGTCGAGATGGTACCTTGAAACAATCAACTTCGGTCTTTACATGAACTTTCAAAATACCCTCATACCAGGAGGTTAAAGAAGAAATATCCTCTAAGGAGATGCAAGTAGAAGAATTTTTATTACAATTGCTCGAAGTACTGTTATCACCCCTGTTTCAGTTATGTCGAGATGGTACCTTGAAACAATCAACTTCGCTCCTAATTTAGAATATCAAATGACTCCTGAATTTAAGATTAATACTATCTTTTTTCGAATTGAAAAAATATCCTTCAATGAGATCTTGTTCATTTTACATGAGAGAATTGTGGGATAAATAAGATTGTCCAGCATAAAGTAAAGAGTTTGAAGTGAGCTTTAAAATTAAGATGAAATTGATTAATGGACACAAGGAATTATTACATTTTGTAATGACCAGCGTGCTAATTATCCTGATTTAGTCATCACACACTGTACACAAGTATTGATATTCAGCTCTATGCCACAAAAATATGTATAATCAATTATTTTTCAGTCAAAAATAAAGTAAAATAACAACAGCTCCAAACAAATTAAGTTAATAACTTTATGTAAGTGTGACATATTTTGACAAGGTAACTGTTAGAATTTCTAATCCTTGAGTCATTGAAGACTGTTGCAATCAGAGGTTTATAAAGAAAAATTATTGAGATGATTAATAATGTGACTTCAAAGGTTCATTTTGTCATTATTTCTCTAATTCATTCTCTAACTCTCCTATTTTTAAGGGCATCCTAAAGACCTCTTCTATATGTTAGTGCTTCTCAAATACCTCCTGATCTTTATTCCTATTTCCCAACCACTGTGTACACAGGAAATACAGGTCAATTTTAATAAATGACTAAATTCTTACCTTGGAAACTTAATTTTGCTGGAAAATACATTACAAGATGTTCAATGCAATTTAGATTATTTTTTATATATCTTCTTATTTGGATGACTGCTATAAAGAAGAGTACATTGAAAGAGACACAACTATCAACTTTTGACTGGATTTTTTTTAAAACTTTAAATTTTAACAGGTAATTGTAGATTACCTACTATGCATTGGCACTTTTTTAAGTATTTAGGATAAATAAGTGAAAATAAGACAAAAAGAAAATTCTTGCCATATTCAAATGGGGAGACAGAAAACAAACAATAAACATGATAAGAAAACTATAGAATAGAAAAGAAAATGAGAAGTGCTGCGTACCAAAAAGATAGAAAGAGAGAAACAGAATGGGAGATTAAGAGTGGGGTCTGGAAAAGCGGGATGCAGTTTGCCATATAAAATAGAAGTGGTGGGTCAGACTTTACTGCAAAAGTGAAATCTAAGCAAAGACTTGAGAAAGATTTTGGAGTTATCCAAATGAGTATATTTGGGGAAAGACTTTTTCAGGTGGAGGGAACAGGTAAAGCAATAGACAGAAAAGAGGTGAAGGAAATAGAAACAACAGAGGTCAAGGGGTTTGGGGACTGCTGAGTACGAGACAGACAAGTAGATAAGGTCAAAATGTTTATGGTGGGGGTTGCAGGGCATATCACGTAGGGTACCTAAGCAGATTTAAGGACTCTGGATTTTTTTTTTTAAGTCTCTTCAGTGTATAGAGCAGAGGAGTGCTATGAGATGACTCACATTTTAAAAAGAGCATTTGGACTATTGTGTTGAGAAGAGGCTGCTGGGGACAAGAGGAGAACCAGGGAGCCCAGGTGAGGGATATTATAATAACTCAGGTGAGAAATAATAGTGGCTCCAACCAGAGTGATAGCCCTGGAGGTGGTGAGATGTGGTCAGATCTGGGATATGTTTCAAAGGCAGACCCAACATAATTTTGTAATGGATTAGCTGTGGGGTGTGAGATGACAGCAAAGGTTTTGAACTGAACAACCAGAATGCAGTTGTCATCAAGTCAGTCAGAGAAGGGTATGTATAGTCCCATTTGGAGCACACAGATAAGGCCATCAGATTAAGGAAGATGAAGTTATCAACCCTGTCAAATGGTATTATGAGGTCAAGAGATCTGAGAACCAAAAACTGACCATTAATCTAGCAATGTGAAGGTTATAGGTAACCTTAGCAATGTCATTTTTGGTAAATTAGTGGGAGAAAAGCCCATACTGAGTAGACATCAGAGACTATAGAAAAAGAAATTGGAGACAGCATACATAGACATCTCCTCTGAAGAGTTTTACTGTAAAGGGGAGCAAAGAAACGTGATGGTAAATGTTGGGGGGGTGTGGTTAAGATAAATTCTTGTTTAAGATGAAATAAGAGCATGAAAATAATGGAGAAGAGAGGAAATAATAAAAGGAGAGAAAGGAGACAACTCATGGACAAATGTCTCTGAGTAGACATCAGGTGGTTGGTTTCTAAAGCACAAGTTGAGAGGCTGTAGACAGGAGCATGGAACGAAGAGCATGCAGACACCGGCTTGGGGGTCAAGTGGTAGAAACCTATAAAACCTCTCTTTGAATTTCTTTAAATGCTATAAGCTGAGAGTAAGGGTACGAAAGGTTTTGAGACAAGATAATAGGGTATTAAATAGTTTTTGAAGACAGTAGATGAATAAATGAACTAGAGAGGTGTCTTATAATTGCCTGAGAACCTGATCTGAACATTAGTGAAAAAGTTGCCGATAGTTTAAGAAAATCTATCATCAGTATCAGAGAGCTATAAGAAACCTAACTCTACTATAGCATTAGTCTACATTCTCTTTTGTTTTATGATAGAAAATTTCAAATGTATACAAAGTGGAGAAAATAGTATAATGAATGCTTATGCATCCAACACCCAATTTCAATAATTATCAACTCTTTCTCCTACACTGTTGTTGGGAATGTAAGCTGGTACAGCTGTTGTAGAAAACCTGTATGGAGGTTCCTCACAGGACTAAAAATAGATCTACGTTATTGACCCAGCTATTCCACTGCTAGCTATATACCCAAAGGAAATGAAATCGATATATCAAAAAGACACCTGCACTCCCACGTTCATTGCGACACTATTCACAATTGCCAAGAAATGGCATCAACCTAAATGTCCATCTATGGATGAATGGATAAAAAAAAAACTGTGGTGTATACACACACACACACACACACACAGTGGAATACTATTCAACTGTAAAAAAATGAAATCCTATCATTTGCAGCAACACGGATGGAATCTGAAACTATCATGTTAAGTGAAGTCAGAAAGACAAAAAAAATAGTGGTTCTCATAGAAATAGAGAGCAAAATATTGGTTACCAGAGGCTGGGAGGGGAAGGAGGGTGGGGGAAGGAGAAGTATGGTGTAATGGATACAAAACAGTGCTACGTACCCTCAGTGAATTGTTGTGCAGTATATGCATGTAGTGAAACAACACACTCCACCCCCAAATATGAACAAGTAAATGTTAAAATAAAAAACTTAAATAAGAAAAAACATAAAATAAATAGACACAAAAAAATCTTTAAAAAAATTATCTACTCAAGGCTAATCCTCCTTTATTATATAATTATACCCTTGCTTTTTCTTTGAGTAATTTGAAATAAGAAATATAATTTTATATCCTATATATCATTTCATTTAATCTGCAAACGCTTCATTAATATCTCTAGATGACAAGCACTCATTTTTATAAACATGCCATTATCACACCTAAAAATAACAATAATTCTTTATCATTGAACATCTGCTCATTGTTCACATTTCACAAATTTGCTTCAATTAGGTTCCAATTAAGATCACAACTTTGAAGTTGAATGATTTGCTTTTTAAATATCTTTACTTCTACAGTTTTCCATCCATCTCATTATATTTCTTTGCAAGTGCTTTGTTGTTATTATTGGAGCTTTCTATCAAGTTCAAATAATGTATTACTTATTTCTAGAATTTCTATTTGATTTTTTAAAAAAATGATTATTTATCAAGTTTCTTGTTCTACTCCTGGATTGTTTACCAAGTATCATTTATTTTTCTATTTGTATTTTTTAGTGACTCCCCAAACATCTTCAAAAGGATAATTTTAAATAAATTCACTGTTCTTCTGGGTCTTTTTCTGGCTCTTGCTGATTTCCTTTAGTGGTGTCATAGTTTCTGTTCTTTTTGATCTTTA
>NW_007742129.1:21819-22769 GCF_000696425.1 Galeopterus variegatus
AGCAGTGAAAACACTTAGCACCCTATCTTGACTTCCAAATACCATGTTTCACTAACAGGATCTAGCGCCCCTTGGAGAAATTGCTGATTTCACAGCTGGGGCAGGAGTGCAAGGTAAGCCTTGTTGTATCAGAAAGTAAGGGAGTGTTCTAAGAATAATGTCAATCAACCCAACACCATCCTGAAGGAGCTCCCACTGGCCATATTTGAGGCAGTTTGAGCATGAAAACAAATTATAACCAATTGAGTACAATAGGAGATCATGGGTCCAGAAAGACATGAATAAAGTTTTGATGAGAAATGGGCTATTTACTAATAGATCTGCAAAATAACCAGCACCACTTTAGACAAGCCCAAGTACAAAATGGCACCACCCACCCCCTCCCGTTCCCCCTTCCTTTTACAGAAGCCTTCTGACTTAAACAGAAACCCCTTTTGCTTCGGCAAGGACACAGCTCTCCACCCCATTCACATTAGCATAATGACCTTCCTTGATGGTATCAGTCAGCTCTTGACACACTATATAAGCTCTACCACCCCCACACCTGGTGCTGTCCCTGTTCCAGGGCAGCCCCGGGCTGCCTGCTACTTTGAGCACAGCCCGGCAGATTTTCTTTAATAAACCTTGAATGGTACCCAGCATCTGAGCTCACTTTCTTTAATTTACATTGCCTCAAATTACCTTTCCACAAAATATTTATGAATTATAAAGAGGAAAAGAGTAAGATTACAGTGGAGAAGCCTGGCAGACACTACCTTAATCAAGTGATCATAATGAATATCACCAGTTATGGGGTAAATTGAAATGAAACACCACCCAATAGCATGCAATGAGAAGACCAGAGCATCACTTCTGTGATATTCAAGTCAAAAATGCATCACCTGAATCTAAGCATGAAAAAATACTCCGTTCTCAAAGAGCCCACCAAAGGGCATTCTATAAAATAACTG
>NW_007742130.1:0-796 GCF_000696425.1 Galeopterus variegatus
ACAGTAGTAGCTCCCCTCCCCTCACCTGTGGGGCACCATGGCAGGCAAGCTGTGCATGTGTTCCTAGAACAGCTTGCACACTGCTTGTGGGAGCCAGGGTGGGCAATAATAAACATTGGGTATATGTATTCTGATCACTGATTACTGCTTCTAATAAGAGAGGTGCAGACTGAGGCAGCAGCCATTGTTGTTGCATCTCTTCCCATTGTTGCAAACTCCTCCCCCTTTGGCTAAAGCAACTTTCAGGAGATTAAAAGGGCCAGTGCCTTTTTCCCTCCTTAATGTTTCTCTTTTTCCACTTTTCGGAGCCAGACACTGAAGACTATGACATTCAAAAGCAACAGCATATATCGGGGAAATCAGAAAGTCACCATGTAAGCAGAGGATAAGATACAGGCTCAGAAACTACCTGGGAACACTTTTAAGTTTACATCTCAGGCAGAACCTTGGCACGGAGACAGCTTACAATAAAATAAATAAAATAAAATAAAACAAAAAATGGCAAACCCTGGGAGGGGGAAGATCTTATTTCCAGAGTTACCACATTATTAGATTCAAATGTCCAGTTTTCAACAACAAAAAAATCACAAGGCATACGAATAAACAGGAAATTATGGCCCATTCAAAGGAAAAACAATAAATCAACAGAAAGTGTCCCTGAAAAAGACCTAATGACAGATTTCCTAGACAGACTTTAAGACAGCTGTCTTGAAGATGCTCAAAGAACTAAAGATATGAAGAAAGTCAAGAAAACAATGTATGAAAAAAATGGAAATATTAATAAAGAGACAGAAAA
>NW_007742130.1:2537-4366 GCF_000696425.1 Galeopterus variegatus
AACTAAAGAATATAAACAAAAGGAAATGAGAAAGGAATTTAAATGCTTCACTACAAAAAAATTAAACACAAAAGAAGATGCATTATGGGAAATGAGAGACAAAATGCTGAAAACAAGTGGCAAAAAGAAGTCTTTCCTTAATAGGAATTACTTTAAATGGAAATGGATTAAACTCTCCAATCAAAAGACAGAGATTGGCAGAATGAGTAATAAAACATGGTGACAGACTTACTTTAGATCCAAAGACACAAAGAGGTTGAAAGTGAAAGGATGTAAAAGGATATTTTATGCAAATAGTAACTGAAGGAGAGCAAGGGTGGCTATACTAGTAACAGATAAAATAGACTTTAAGTCAAAAATGGTAACAAGAGCAAAGAGGGACATTATGCATTAATAAAAGGTTCAATATGCAAGAAGATATAACAATTATAAGCCATCACACACCCCTCATAACAAACCATCATGATATATAAAACAAAAATTGATAGAATTGAAGGGAGAAACAGTTCTACAATAACAATTAGAGATTTCAATTACCCCATTCTCAATAATGGATAGAACAACCAGACAGAAGGTCAGTAAGGAAAGAGAAGACCTGAACAATACAATAAACCAACCAGATCTAACAGACATATACACAACACTCTACCTAACAACAGCACACACATTCTTCTCAAGTGCACATAGGACATTTTCCAGAATAGACTGTGTTAGGCCACCAATTGAGTCTCAACAGGTTTAAAAAGATAGGTAACATATAAATTATATTCACTGACCACAATGGGATGAAGACAGAGATCAATAACAGAAGGAAAACTGGAAAATTCGCAAATCTGTGGAAACTAAACAATACACTCTTAAACAACCAACTGATAAAAGAAGAACTCACAAGGGAAATTTAAAAAATACTTAGAGATGGATAAAAAAACACCAAATCTTATGGGGCACAGTTAAAAAAGCAGTGCTATCAGGGAAATTAATATACATAAATGCTTACATTAAAAACAATAAAGATCTCAAATCAACAACCTAACATTACAACTCAAGAAACTAGAAGAATAGGGGCCGGCCCGGTGGCGCACTGCGCTAGTGCGCCNCTCATCAGAAACTTTGGAGGCCAGAAGGCAGTGAGTGAGATGATATATTCAAAATGCTAAAATAAAAAAAAAAATGTCAACCAAGAATCCTACATCTGGCAAAACTGTCCTTCAAAAATGAAGGAGAAATTAAGACATTACCAGGTAAACAAAAGCTTAGGGAGTCTGTTATCACTACATTTGCCCTGTAAGAAAGTTACCACTGTACTGCCCTGCTACAGAGAGTCCTGCAGTTGAAATGAAAGGACACTAGATAGTAACTCGAAGCTTTATGAGGAAATAAAAATCTCAGTAAAGGTAAATATATGGGCAATTATAAAAGCTAGTGTTATTGTAACAATGCTGTGTAACTCTTCCTACATGATACAGGAGACTGATACATTAAAAAAATTATTAGTCTACAAGCTAATATTATTGTAATTTTGGTTTGTAACTTTACATTTTGTTTTCTATGTAATTTAAGAGGCTAATACATTACAAAGTTATTAATTTATGTTTTTAGATATGTGTAAAGATGTAATTTTGTGACATCAACAACCAAAAATGGGGGCAGAACTGTTAAAGGGGTAGAGTTTTTATATGTTGCTGAAATTAAGACAGTATAAACTCAAATTTGAGTGTTACAACTTTAGGATGTTAAATGTAATCCCCATGGTAACCACAAAGAACATAACTAAAGAATATAAACAAAAGGAAATGAGAAAGGAATTTAAATGCTTCACTACAAAAAAA
>NW_007742130.1:5963-11137 GCF_000696425.1 Galeopterus variegatus
TCGGCGGGAGCGCCACCGCGCTTCCCAAGCGGCGCACTATAGCAGTGCGCCATCGGGCCGGTCCCAAAACCAAAAATTTGGTTCTTCGAAAAGACCAACAAAATTGACAAACCTTTAGCTAATGGACTAAGAAAATGATTGAAGATTCAAATTACTAAAAACAGAAAAGAAAGTGGATATTTTACTACTGATTCTACAGAAATCAAAAAAATTACAAGAGAGTACTAGGAGCAACTGTATGCCAACAAATTGGATAACTTACATGAAATGGAAAGATTCCTAGAAACACAAAACCTACCAAGACTAAACCATGAAGAAACAGAAAATGTGAATAGACCTATAACTAGTAAAGATACTGAGTCAGTAATCAAAAATCTCCTGACAAAGAAAAGTCCTCAAACTGATACCTTCACTGGGGAATTCTATGAAACATTTAAAGAACAGTAATTCTTCTTAAACTTTTCCCAAAAATTTAAGAGGAGGGCGTACTCTCTAACTGATTCTGAGAGGCCAGCATTAAAAAACAGTAAAAACAAGAATTGGTAAGGATGTAGAGAAATTAAACCCCCTGCGTGCACTTGGTCAGAATGTAAGTAAAATGGTACAGTGCTGTGGAAAAAGTATATGGTGGTTCCTTAAAAGTTTTCAAATAGAATTACCATATGATCCAGCAATTACACTTCTGGGTATATTAAAAAGAATTAAATGCAGGGTTTCCCAGAGATATATAGTAGTCTTGGTATACCCATATTCATAGCAGCATTATTTACAATGGTCAAAATGTGGAAGCAACCCAAGTATCCATTGACAGATAAATGGATAAGCAAAATGTGGTATGTACACTCAATGGAATATTATTCAGCCTTAAGAAGGAAATTCTAACATATTCTACAACATGGATAAATACTGAATTATGCTAAGTGTAATAAGCCAGTTACAAAAAGACAAATACTCTGTGATTCCACTTATATAAGGTACTTAGAGTAGTCAAAATCATAGAGACAGGAAGTAGGATGGTGGCTGCCAGGGGCTGGAGAAAAGGGTGGTTATTGTTTAATGGGTATAGAGTTTCAGTTTGCAAAATGAAAAGAGTTCTAGAGATGGATGGTGGTGTTGACTGCACAACAATATAAATGTACTCAATCCAATGAACTGTACACTTAAAAATTGGTAAGATAGTAGATTTTGTCATGTGTATTTTATCACAATAAAAAAATTGCAAAGAAATACACACTTATTATGGGATATTTGGAAAATGCTAATTTGAAAAACTAGAAAGAACAGAAAACACTCCATATTGTCATGATTCAAAGATTATTACTGATAACCACTGAATGTATTTCTTTCTGGTTGTTCCTTAATCATCTTGACGATATCCCATATAATATATTTTGTTGTTTTTGTTGGCTGGTACAAGGATCAAACATGCTTGATGTTATCAGCAGCATGCTCTAACCAAGTGAGCTAACTAGCCAGCTCTTTATATAATATTTTTAAACTTATTTTTTTGAAAAAATTTAACATGATTGCATAAACATTTTCCCATGTCTTTAAAAACTCTCTGTAAACCCTAACTGCAACAGATACATCACATTCCAGAGAGAGTATATACGATAACTTCACTACGCATTATTGTTGGACATTTACATAGTAGCTATTTTCTTCTACAGTAAACAATGCTTTGATACACACCTAAAAAAAATAGTTCAGAGGTCCTGTATACCCTGTATCCAGCTTTTCCTAAAGTTAACATCCTACATAAATGTGGCTCAATTATCAAAATTAAGAAATTAACATTGATATAATACTATTAACTAAAATAAACTGTAAGAGTTTAATAATTTTAACTTAAGCCACTGTTATTATGATACAGTGTTTCAGAGGAGGACACTTAAAACACTATGGTATTAATTATGGCATGAACAAAAAAGAGAAAGAGAACAGGGTCAATCAAGACAGAAAAAGATATACACTGGGAAGACAAAGAAGTTTTGCTCTTCCACCCATGAGTCAGAAATAGGGGAAAATTTTGAAGGATAATGATAAAAATAATAAATATTATTATTGCTATTTATTTTATATAATGCAATTTTAAAATGCTAATTTATATTGAGAGAAAAATATATTTAGGTCAATTTAAAGCAAACTGTACATATATTTAATATTTGTAAGAATGCTACCAACCTTAAAAATTACAATACTTTCTACAGTGGTGTTTTGACAGTGATGAGCATAATTCAAGGCAACATCAACATGTTTAAATAAATAAATTCCAAAAAGGGGATTTCCTAATATCTTCAATGAAGATGCTTTGGTACTTATCCCATTCTGATATATCTCTGCCACATCAATGTCAGGAAGAGCTAAAAAGCAGAAATGCTCTTCAAGTTCTCTGCCATATCTTCCACTCTCACGCATCTCTGATCTAAAGCAAAACAAATAATGTGTATATTTAAATAACAATACCAACAGAATTTTCAAGAAGATAAATATTTCAGCTTACCACTGTTGGAAAGTAAGAAACATGTTGATGATATTCAGAGGTGTCACTACCCTATGATGATAAATTAGGCTGGGGAATAAATTCAAGATTACTTACTCAGGATTTATGAACCACATGTTGTACAAGCCAGAGATAGTAACAGCTAACATTTCTTGAATGCTGCTAATGTACCCTGTACAGAATCTTAGGCTTTACATGCATTTTGTCCTTTCCTTCTCATTTCCCCAAGAAGTTATTATTATTATTATTATTGTTGTACTTGTTACCCACATTTTAAAGATGAGAAAATGAGTTCAGAAAGTTAAACTCTGCCAAAGTAGCAAAGTGACAGAGTTGGAGTGAATTACACGTGCCAACTCTTATCTGCCAGGTTCCAGAGCTCAAGTTATTGTTAATTGTGTTATGGAGGGAAGAACATCAATTTTATAAATAAATTATATCTCTATCTATCTCTATATCTACATAGATATGAATACACACACACACGGTCAATTGTTAGGATATTCTCCATTCTTCAGAGATCTAGATAACAGCTGAGACAAACAAGCTAATATTTTGTTATAGACTCCTATCTTAGTAGTAAGAAAATTATGAATCGTACTCAGAAAAGATTATAGTCTTAAGTATAGATACTTCTGATTCTACTACTTCCATAACAAGACCCATTTAAACATATAAAACATATATCCTCCCCCCAAATCGGCAGATTAGATAGGGTGTTCTACATGGCTTGCTCAGGAGTAGCAACAGCAGCAACTGCCACACGAGGTAGTACAATAGAGAGGGTCAGACACTAGGACAGAAATGTGATTCCAAATGATTATCCGCAATGGAGAACCTACAGAATCTAGCAAAGGAATATATACACCACAAAAGGAAATTGTTCTTGAAAACCACATGCTTCTAAAATTTATTTCTTAGAACACAACTCACAGAATTTGTGTAAGGTATCCTATGAACATAAGCATATTAATATTTATTTATTTATTTGTTTTGCAAGAATGACATCATTAACAGTAATCAGGATTACAAAACACATGGCAACAGCTACAAGCAAAACTGACTGATTAGATAATGACCACTTTTCTCCTAGTTCCCAGAAATGTCAATCTTAACTTTTAAATCCGCATGTCCGTATTTCTTGCTCTTGCTTTCAACTTGACATCAGTAGATTCTGTGAACCACTAAGATGTCTATGTTGACTGTTAAGGTTTAATTCTCACAGAAAAATTATAATACTTTCTCCCATTTCTCTGATTTCTCAATTGGTTTTTTCTTGGGATTTGGAAAAACATTAACTGTCTGAGCAATGCTTACAAGGAATTCCCATTTAGAAACACTAACAACAATAGCACAGAAGTCAGGAGGGAGGGAGGGAAGACATCCAAGTATACTGCTGTTGTAAGGTTCTTACACTACACATAAATATAACATTATTTGAAGATACATTGTGATAAATTAAGATGTATAACATTAAGTCCTGGAGAGCACAGGGTTTTTCAACAGTGGCACCATTGACATTTTGGGCCACATTCTTTATTTTATACCTAGTTATCTGGGTAAACACTATATCATCCAAAGGGATTCCATGGAATGAAAAAATATATAACTTAATAGAAGTCTGACTCAGGGCTACAAAAACCACTATAAATTAAAGTAGAAAATATTCTCTTGAGTTTTCTATTGGTAATAATACTGATAAAAAAACTCAGGCCTAAATATGACTTAGATAATAAAAATGACCAATTAAAAACTAACTTTCAGAATTATTTCTGGCTCTAAAAAGTTTTGTAAAAGGTTGGCTTTCCAACACTCATCAGACACCAGGATCTATGTCACAATGTTAAATAACAGACGCTCTGAGTCTCAAGACTTCCATTTCAGAGGCAATAGGTAAAATGAACCTGAATAGCCTTTTTTGTGTACAATAACATGTAATCAGATAATATAAAGATCTAGCATATACAAAGTTCTCTATTACCAAGAGATACTAATAAGCATATTCTATGTTAAAAGGATATTTATATTATCTTAAATATTTTAAAAAACATAAGAGTTAATAATAATTTTTGAGAAATGTTTTCCCATGTTTTTATGTAGCAATACTAATGAAAAATAGGTGTCAAAATCTGTCAGACCTTGAACCTTACACATTGTTTAAGCTCTGGAACAGAAAGCTCAAAATCAACCCAGCACTCAAATATTAAAACCTGTAGTTATACTCCGATTTGTGGGTTTGTCATTTTGGTCATCATTATTATTGTTATTAATGTTTTTAGCTTATAAACAACAGAAACCTATTTCTCACTGGTTTGGTGGCTGGAAGTCCAAAATCAAGACATCATCTCTTGAGTGCTTGTTCCTCATAGCACCTTCTCATTGTGTCCTCACATAGTAGAAGGCTTTTTTTTTTTTTGTGACCGGTAAGGGGATCGCAACCCTTGGCTTGGTGTCGTCCGCACCGTGCTCAGCCAGTGAGCGCACCGGCCATCCCTATATAGGATCTGAACCCGCGGCAGACACCGCACTCTCCGGAGTGAGCCATGGGGTCGGCCCAGAAGGCTATTTTTTAAAATACTATTTTGTTAAATGCTAAGTAAATAAATGTAAAAGACTTAGATGAGAAAACTTATATTGATAGAAAAATTAAAGAGATTAATATAGCACAATT
>NW_007742130.1:11341-17807 GCF_000696425.1 Galeopterus variegatus
ACACCACACTCTACGGAGTGAGCCATGGGGTCGGCCCAGAAGGCTATTTTTTAAAATACTATTTTATTAAATACTAAGTAAATAAATTTAAAGACTTAGATGAGAAAACTTATATTGATAGAAAAATTAAAGAGATTAATATAGCACAATTAATGAATGGTAGAAACAGAACTGGACTCTTGTATCTCTCTCCAAAGAACATGAAATTTTAATTAACTCTGCACTACTGTGCTGTCTCCCTACTGAAACCAATTACAACAGAGTAAAGGTGTAAGTCCCTCAGATGAAATGCTTATGTCATAGTTAATTACATCATCCAGAATAGATTCCAAAATAACCTGTATAAAGTAGGTAATCGATAATTTTTTGTTGAGTAAATGAAACACTGAGAAGCATGGAAGCATCTCATCTCCAAGTTTAACTGGAAACAAAAGTATACACAAGGTGTTTAGCTACTGGGGGTGCCTAAAGGAAAGAATGAAAGTATTCAAGTAAGTATGTTTTTTAGAAAATAGTTAAAGAAAATGAGTCTAATTCCTTGGAGAGCTTGAAAGTGAACTTAATAGTTTTCAAACCCACCAGATTGCTAGTGACAAGCACTCATTGACTAGCTGGCCCAAAGTGCAATATAAGAAACGAAACTTGGACAACTACGAGAATTTGGGATTCAACAAAGTTCAAGTAAGAAAAAAACTTGCTAACTCACACAAGTCCAGAGATGAGGCAGTGTGTTAGTTTTCTACTGCTGCTGTAACAAATGACCACGAACTCAGTGGATTAAAAAGCATATACTTATTACCTTACAGTCACGCAGGTACTAAGTCCAACATGGGTCTCGCGGGGCTAAAATCAAGGCGTCATGTGGACTGTGTTCCCTTTTGGGTCCTAGGGGAGGATCCCTTTCCTTGTTGGCAGAATTTAACTATTACCAGTTGTAAGACTGAAGTCCCCATTTCCTTTCTGGCTGTTAGCTGAGGGTCCTCTCAGCTTCTAGAAGTTACCCACATTCCTTGGCTCATAATCCCCCTCTTCCATCTGCAAAGGCAGGTTGAGTTCCTCTCAAATCTCTTCCTTCTTTCATTTCCTCTCTCTGATCCACTCTCCACCTCCCTTTCCTATTTATAAAAGCTCATGTGATTAAACTGGGTCCACCCAGGTACCCAGAATAATCACCCATCTCAAGGTCTGTGATCTCAGTCATATCTGCAAGCTCTTTTTACCATGTAAACTAACATTCACAGATTCTGGGGATTAGGATGTGGGTATCTTTGGGGGAGCATTATGCTGCTTACCACAGGCAGATTCTAAACTTACTCAGCCCTTCAGCGATAAGAGAAACACATTTTTTTCCTGACTCTCCACTCTGCTGTCTACAGTTTTATCTTTATGCGTGTTTGGCTCCCCTCATAGTCATAACAGGGCTGCAACTAGGCTTAGTGGCTTCCTTGCTCATAGCCACCAGGAGAGACAAAGATTTCACCTTCCCAGGATTTCCAAGGAAGTCTCATGCTGTCTTCTATGGAACTATATTTACTAGGCTTGTGCATCAGGAAACCAATAAAGCAAGGGGAATGGTGCAAAGAATGGTTTAGACTAATTATGTTGGATGATCTAGAATTGTTAGGAAAAAACTGCAGTCTATTATGGTCTACTCACTTGGCTACCCTTTATATACACCCTTCTTCTAATACATTTAACCTTTTAGAAATGCTCACGTCCACACAAAGCACTTTGAATCCAACTCTCAAGAAGGGAACAACCCAAAGTCTTATATAATTACTACATCAAACTCCAAGTCCATGATGTGAGTGATGTGCCTTCATTTCTAACAGATCTGGATATAGATCCCTATAATCAATATCCATTTAGGCAACATATGGCTAAAACAGTTAAATTATCTACACCCAAAATACACTAGTGGGGGAAAAAATAGGATAACCACAATTAAATTCAGAAAAGAGAAGAATGATACACAAATGGTCACTGTTAACTGGTCCTTAGCACAAAGTATATCTATGTAAAAAGAAGTAGGTGGGATTCCTTACTCTCAAAATTCAAAAGGCGAGTAACCATAGCAAGAGATCTTGTTTAAACAATGGCTGAGACTAAGAATTTCTGTCTCCTGGCAACAAGCCTCTAAAATCTTCCCATCACACAAGGCCCTGAATCTACAATGGCCTTCAATTACTGGATTGCAATTTGAAACTATCCATTTCTTCCTCCCAGACGGCATTTAAAATATATATTTATTGTATAATAGTTCAATTTACCAGGCAGAAAATATTTAAAAGGAGGTATTTGGGGAAGATTTAAGGCAACAGATTACTGCTTTGCCACATATCTCCTGTTAAATCTCGTTCCTTATAAACCCATATTCACACTATGTAAAAGATGAATTTTCTACTCCAAGCTAATCTTACGAAGCAGAACTGTGTGAAGCTAGGCCACAAACAGAAAGAATTTTTATTTTTTAAATCAAATCTGCATTTTGTACAATTTTAACAAATGATCTTTCTTGGGTCTAAGCAGGAAATGGTCAAGGCACTCTAATAACTTGGGGTTTTTGGTACAATTTCCCTCAAATCTACAGGCTCATGAAATACATTGTCTTTGCCCCCAAGGTAGAAAGCATCACCAACCTCCAATCTGGGAATAGTGGGGGTCCTTATTGCCCTCTTCATCTGAATTAAATCCTTAATTTTAGAATCTCTTACCTGTAAGTATCCCTTTCTCAGTACCAAATTCAGTTCCAGTTGGAATACCATGACTTCGAGTATAGAAACCCATTCAAACTGGCTTAAAAATAAATTAACTTCTCATAACAAGAAATCAGGCAACCTTTATCAGGATTGATTGATTCCATGACTCAGGGAATCCAGGTTTTTCTCATCTCTTTGCTCTGCTGTCCTTAGCATTAGAGTCACCCTAACACTAATCTCATTATTATCCCAGGAATGCTGCTACCAGTAGCCAGAAAACCATGCTTCCTTGTTCACATCAGATTGGCCTCTTTTTCCCAGAGACTCCAAGCCAATGTTTCCTCAGTGCGTCACTGGTCCAAACTGTTTTAGTTCAGCTCACCCTTCAAAGCAATCATGATAAAGTGGATGAAATTAACCTTGGAGAGTTCAGACTACACATCTGGGGTGGAATATAAATTGAGACATTAAATACAAATTCAATTGCAGCATCGAGCTGGGTACTGACAGTGTTGAAAATGATATCTTTTCACATAAATTTGAAATGTTTAAGTTATCTTAAAACAAAACAAAAAACAGCCAAATTGATACACATAGGGCAATAGACTTAAGGGGAATTAAATTTAGTTTCTCTCTTACCCATTAAGACCAGCTCAAGTTTCTTAACTCTTTGAAACATCTCTCAAGAAGGATAATCAATCCTTCATCTGCACACCTGTATCTTTATTATAAAATTATATTAATATTTAGCTATATGTCTTCTCTAATAGAATGTGAACCCTTTAGGACTGAGGAGAAAACCTGATTAATTTTTTCTTGAGAGTATCAAATACAATATCTGACACAGTAGGCACTCAAATATTTAATGAATGATCAAATACATAGACGTTTAGATTATTTGTTTTTGCTGATTTTACACTTAAGCAGTAGACAAGTAGTAGATAATAAGTGAAGATTGGTATCTTTCTGAAGCCACCTGCTTTTCCTGAGATTGCAGATTTATAAACTTATTTCCTCTAAGGGGAGTGATGAAAATAAAAGCCAGAGGCATCAATGTTATCAATACTTTCTCTCTTCATATTCCCATTTTATTATTCTCTTCTGCTAACCATTCTGTTTATTTTTATTTTCATTTCTACCTGTGCCTTTTGGCTCCTTAAGGGTACTTCCTAGCATCACTGAATTTTAAAAAATGACATAAAAGTTTAACTTAATTTGACATTTAAGCACCCATTGTGTTTCCAGACACACTTTTACACTATGGACACACACAAAAATAAGATAAAACTCACAATACAGTAGGGGAACAAGACACAAACCAATATATTGTGGTAAGTCTTACCAAAATGAGTATAAAGTACTATGAGAAACTAATGAGTTTTTGTCTAATTGGCAAATACCTAAGAAAACAATAAATCCTATACTTGTTGGTCATTTAGAATGTTCTAACATGTCCTGTATCATTGGGTAGTTGTTCTAACTTTTCTGTAACACTAACAGGGAGAAATAACTGGTTAAAAGGACAAAATTTTAAATGTCTAAAACAACCAGAAGCAAGAAACAATACCAGGAATTCATTTTTTGATCAAACTGTTCTTTGTATCTGGAAGTGGCAGGACATATGCAGTCCATTCTACCCTCACTCAAAGCTGTGGTTTTCAGAGGGAAGAGAATATACCACAACTTATTCTGTCATTCCTACCAATTCCAGATCTCCAAAGTGACATCAAGTGGGGCAGCATGTTTGAGTAAAGAGGAATGGATTCTAAAACAACAACAAAAAAGAAGCCAAAACGTTCCAAAACGAGTCTATCAGGCTATAGTTAGGTTTTAAGTTAAAGAGTGCAATATGGTAAAGGAGGTGAGTTCAGAAAACTAAAATACTAAACTAACCTATGCTCACACAACATCAATACTTATAAATACAAAATGTTTACAATGAGAACTTTGCATATGCTCTTATTCTTTCTTATCAAAATAACAATCATGTATTGTGCCTTCCCCAAAAGCTGAAGGGACACTTTAAAAAACTGAGCATCAGAAACAGTGTCATCAACCCAGAAAGAGTCGTTCTAGTGGAATAGTTGGAAAAAGCCAGATTCAATCCTCCCAAACTAAAACATCAACTCAGTTTCCTACGAGTTGTGTCAAGAAAAAAAAAAGTTACTTTCTACTTATCTTAACTGCTCTTTTACGTTACACAGGAGGTTCAAGGGATCTCGAAAATGGCTGCTTAATAAAAATATGCAGACTCATGCTTCTGGAAAATTTATCAAGATTAGAAAATTAGAAGGAGATGCCTGAAATGTAACTACATTAATGTGTAAAACTTACTAATCAGATCTCAAATTTAGCTTTTCAACATTACCAAAGGTTAAGAGAAGATAACAAAATAATGATCTGTACTTATTTTTTCAGTAATACTTATTAAATCTGAAATGGTAGGGCCGGCCCGGTGGCGCACTCGGTGGAGTGCGGCACTTGGGAGCGCGGTGGCGCTCCCACTGAGGGTTCGGATCCCATATAGAGACCGGTCCGTTCACTGGTTGAGCGCGGTGCGGGCGCAACACCGAGGGTTGCGATCCCATTACCGGTCACGAAAAAAGACAAAAAGGAAAAAAATTTAAAAAAAATAAAAATAAAAAATAAATAAATCTGAAATGGTAGAAATAAAATAGCATAAGACTCCATATTAAAAACAAACAAAACAAAATCTCAAACTTGTTTAAGTCATAGTAACTTACCTCTTAGTAGTAAAATTTTTTTCCAGGTCCTCATTGTGAACCAGCTTTGTATTCCCAAACTGCCATGACAACTGTAGATCACAGCTTACATCAAGCCTGCACTGGTTCAGAGTATCATGTATGAACCTATACTCTCTAGTTTTGGTGCAACAAAGTGACAAGTAAACTAAAAATAAAAGAGAATGTAGTTATTTGTATTTAAAACGACATTACTGTTCATCTGTACAATGACAACTGCATATCTGATGTAATACATAAAATAAGCAAGGACTGGGAATTTTCATTAACTGAAGGCAACGATTTATATTTAAGGTTCTATAACAGGGGGAAGATGGTGCCCTCAGGGTGGTGGTGGGGTGGGAATTCTGAGTGGAGTCATTTGGAGTTTCAAAAGGGATAGAGAATGGAAGGTGCTTATCATATATCATCCGAGCATGAGCATCCAGTCATCCTGCTGCAAAATGACAGACATCCTGGCCAAGGGCATCAACATTGTTGAAGATATCAACAAACAGCAAGAACCCATCTCCTGCTTGGAGGCCATTTATTTGCTGAGCCCCACAGAGAAGTCGGTTCAGGCCTTGATCACAGACTTCTGTGGGACCCTGATCCTCACCTACAAAAGTGGCACATGTCGTCTTCACTGACACCTGCCCTGAGACCCTGTTCAGTGAACTGGGCCGCTATCATCTGGCAAATGTGGTGAAGATGTCGAAGGAGATCCACCTGGTCTTTGTCCCCTGAGGCCAAGGTGTTCTCCCCTGGATGCCCACACAGCACCTACAACCTCTACTCCCCAGGCATGGGAGGGAGCATGGCAGCTCGAGGTGCTGGCCCAGCAGAGTGCCACACTACGCACCAGGCTGCAGGAGTACCCTGTCATCCACTACTGCAAGGGCCTGAAGTCCATGGCCCAGCTGGCTCATGCTGTCCTGGCCAAGCTGAACACCTTCAATGCAGACACTCCCAGTCTGGGCAATAGCTCTGAGAAAATCCATTTGCAGTTGCTGATCATAGACTGGG
>NW_007742130.1:21935-22769 GCF_000696425.1 Galeopterus variegatus
AATCTTGTATCCAATGACTGTGCTGAACTTACCAGTTATGGGTTTTTCTTTCTTTTTTTTTGTAGACTACTTGGGATTTTCTATGCAAGCCATCATGCTCACTTCAAATAGGGACAATTTTATTTGTGCTGTTCCAAACTGTATGCCTATTAATTCCTTTACTGTTTGTGTAGAATTTCCAATATTATGTTGAATAAGCATAGAGAAAGAGACATATACTAGTTGGTTGTAGTGTGTGACTCATTTTACATATTGCTGAACTTGATTTGTTCAGAATATCTGTATCACTGATCATGATGAACATTGGTTTATGGTTTTCCTTTTTTAAAAAAATTATGTATGCCTGGTTTTGGAACTAGAGTAATACTTACTTCACAAAATTATCCTCTCCACTTCTATTTTCTGGAAAAGATTGTGTAGAATTTGTATTATTTAAATGTTTAGTAGAATTCTCCCTTGAAACCATTTAGGCTTGGAGATTTCCTTTCCAACAGTGAATTAAATTTCTTTAATCGTTATAAGGCTATTTATATGATCTATTCAGTATTGGGAGAGTTTTGGTAGTTTGTAGTTCTTGACAAACATCTGTTCTATCTAAGTTGTTTTAAGTTTAAATGTAGATTTACTCGTAATATTCCCTTATTATACTTTTCATGTCTGTGAGCTGGTAGTGAAAATCCATTTCATTCTTGATAGTGGTAATTTGTGGCTTCTATCTTCTTTTCTTTGTCAGTCTTGCTAGAGGTTTGTTAATTTTATCAATCTTTTCAAACAGTTTTTTTTCCTGCATTGATTTTCTTTTCATTTATGATTATCTCAATTAAATTTTTTTTT
>NW_007742131.1:0-841 GCF_000696425.1 Galeopterus variegatus
AACAACAAATGGTTAATGTCTTTGATATTTAATTACTGGTTACAAAGCAAATAGATAATTTTAAAAAAACACTTAGAGCTTCCCATAAGACAAAAAATATATAAATCAAAATCTGTAACAAACTTTTAAAACAATGAACAACCACACAAGAAATGGAAAAAAGTTAGAATAAGAGAGGAAGCCATTTTTTGCCCATGACATTAGTAAAGNAAAAAAGATCACTAGGTTTGAAATAAGGGAGTGGCCTATATCTTGGAGAGACACCTCCTGTGGGTTATCAAGAGGTGAGTCTAAGGGATCCTGAGATTGGGACTAGGAAGCCCAGTTGAGAAGCATCAAAACAGCACAGAAAAGAGTTTATGGGCTTGTCAAGGGTCCATCATTGGATGAATGGATAAACAAAATGTGGTACTTGTATACAATAGAAAATTATTCAGCCTTAAAAGGGAAGGGAATCTGGTCACATGTTACAAAATGGATGAATTTCAAGGACATTATGCTAAGTGAGATAACAGTCACAGAAAAGGATATATACCATACGATTCCACTTAGATGAGGTACTTAGAGTAATCAAGTAGACTGGTGGTTGCCAGGGGCTGGGAGGAGGGGGAAAAGAGTTCATATTTAATGGGTATAGAGCTTTCGATCTCTAAGATAAAAAAGTTCTGGAGATCTGCTGCACCACAGTGTGCATGTGCTTAACACTGTTGAACTGAACACTAAAGTGGTTAAGATGGTCAATTTTATGCTATTTGTTTTTTACCACAATTAAAAATAAAATAAAAGCATCAATGGGGTCATAAGCCACACAGCAGCAGGGAGGGCAGATACGAGGGACACT
>NW_007742131.1:1704-3501 GCF_000696425.1 Galeopterus variegatus
ACCAGCCTCACACGGGCCTGGCTCGCTCCCTCCCTCGTTCCCGCCACAGCATCATTAGGCTGTGGTCACCGTGAATTGTGTCTCCATACTCTGGCCTGGGCTGTCAGCCATGGGGCTGGATTCCTCTCACCCGAGTCCACTCAGTGTGGTGTCTCCTGCCATATGTCGGGCCACACTGTTCATTAATCTCACCTCCTGAAAAGTCTCTTAATTACCCATGATCTAAGTGAATGAATTGACAAATTCAGAAAATTACAATTTGATTTTCAACCAGAAGGGGCATTTGTTGGCCAGTGTGGCAAAGACTCAGAAAGGCATCCTTTGCCTTGCTGATATCCCTGTCCAGGAGAGAAAGAACACAGAGCCCTTTGACTCTTCTTATGGTGAAATGTGCCTCAAGCTGTCAACCCAGTAAGCCATTTTCTGTGCACCCATATACAAGGAGATAAGGCACTTTACTACTGATGTAAGTACCATCCTTACAGTTAGGTTTGTCGATGGAAAGTAACACAGGCTTTCTGTTTATATATCAGTCTAGCATGAGTTGAGTTATTGTGAGTCTTTCTGAAAATCGAATCCCTTCACACTACACCAACAAAATCAAGTTTCTAGGCTTGCTCAGTCTAGAGAGCCTTTTCACAGGCAATGACACCATGTGAGGACTCATGAAACCTAATCAGCCAAATTTCCCTGGTGACCTTCCACCTTTACCATGGCCCTTCTTCAAAACATCAACCCAAATTGGCTCCATTCTTCTCAGACTTGGTGCACATTCGTCTCTCTGCCTGAAGTTGTCTCTCTGCCCTGTTCACCTGGTGAACTCCTACATCACCCACAAAGTCCAGTTCAAATATTCCCTCATTTGTGCTGACTCCTCCTAAGTGTCTGCATTTTCTGAATTACCATCGTACTTTGGACATGACTTTCTATTTAATCATCTATTAAATGCTTATTCAACACAGGCCTTCAGGTTGCTATTTTATGTACTTAATCCTCACAAGAGCTCCTTAGAGAGACGTGTTTCTGTCCATATATTACAAATGATGGATTCAAGCCTCAGAAATTTTAAGCCAAATGTCACACAGTTACTGAGTTTCCTAGGCCGGGATTCTAATTGAGATGCATGAGCCCCCAAAGGCCAGGCTCTTTCAGAACCTCATTCTCATTGTAGCTCTCTGGTGCATACTCGCCTGTCTGTTCCTCCATTTGTCTGTGATGTTCTGTAGGAACCATGACTTTTGCTCACACCCACAACCATGGTCATGGTCATGCACTGGGCATGCTATGCGTGTGTGCTGAATGAATGAGTGAAAGAGAGAATAAATGTGGTTTATTTTTAACACAGCAAGGATATGACCATGCGAAATATATTTTGAACAAATAATTTATCTCATTTTTAGCTCTCCAACTTGATTAACTGGCGTTATTTGCTGCTTTTTCTCTCTATCCTACATCCAAAAATTCCACTTAGATATCCATGGAAAGATATTGCTCCTGGTCCCTTCAGGGGAATTGTCCAACTACATAATCATAATTTCATGCAACTTAAATGGCCCAGGGATTTAGCTCACCTCTCTCATTTGTATTATAGTATGAATCTGGGATGTGCTTGTATAAGTGACAGAAGAAGACAGCCCTTGTGCTTTCTGCTCAACTGTTCTCTCTGTGTAATGGTAGATGGCTCACAGGCTCATCCTGCTAATGTTATGATACTTAATGCATAAGATAGGTCTGGGTGGCGAGGACAGAAAGATAAAGATGAGATAAAAGGCAATTATCATTTGTTTATACTTCAAA
>NW_007742131.1:4663-6256 GCF_000696425.1 Galeopterus variegatus
CCCCCTCCCTTTAGAAAAAGCCTGTTGATTTCAACAGAGACCCCTTTGCTCCCGCAAGGACACAGTTCTCCACCCTGATCCACATTGGCATAATGACCCTCCTTGATGGTATCAGCCAACTCTTGGCGCAAACATACCAATACGAGCTCTACCACCTGGGCTGCCTGCTACTTTGAGCATAGCCCAGCAGATTTCTTTCTTTAATAAAGCTTGAATGGTACCCTGGCATCTCTGCTCACTTTCTTTCAATTTCATGTTTTTTACTCATCACTTTGGTTTATTTCTAGAGATAAGGTAAACAGCCCCATGTATTTTCTTCTACTTTTTGATGTTTTCATTTCTTCCATCTAACCCTTTATTCTATATGGAATTTATTTTATTTATCTTTTTGTGTGTAAAGCATTTTTAATAAACAATCAGAAAAATAATATTGGCCAATGACCTTATAAACCTTTTGTCAAAACATTAAAAAAACTCTCGCACTATGAGTTATAAATGTATAGGGAAGTAAAAAATTATAAAATGAATATTTACTTGGTTATTTCCACATGTGATGTGAAGGGCCTACGTCCTGTCTTTGCTACCAACTGTGTTACCTTTGGTCATAACTAATTAGCTCATGGAAACAAAAATGACCAGACTTCTCCTAGAGACTGGTTGTGAATCTGGAGTGAGTTGTTGCATACAGAGTTATGGAGGGTTGTTTTAATCAGCTCCCAACTCAGGTTGAGGGTCTGACGGACATCACCCCTCTTTCCAGGAGGCTGGTAGAGAACAAACGCTAGAATAAGTGGAGAAATCTTTCTGGAAAAGGTAACCCTGAAACAAGTATTAAAAATACGGGGAAAAGGGCTGGCCCCGTGGCACGCTCGGGAGAGTGCAGTGCTGGGAGCGCAGCAACGCTCCCGCCGCAGGTTCGGATCCTATATAGGAATGGCCAGTGAGCGCGGTGCAGGTGACACCACACCAAGGGTTGCAATCCCCTTACCAGTCATGAAAAAGACAAAAAAATAAAATAAATAAATAAAAATAAAAATACGGGGAAAGAGGCTCCCATTTCCTGCCATGAAGGAATAACAGGGATCAAAGTTCCACTCCAGCCTTAAATGACCAGGAATTTGGATAAAGTTACAGACTAAGAGGTTTCGGAAGTGGGCAACAGACTGTACAGCACAGTGACCCCTGACAGAAGGGAGGCCAAGAGGTGATCCATGTGAGNAGAAATGGAAAAAAGTTAGAATAAGAGAGGAAGCCATTTTTTGCCCATGACATTAGTAAAGATACAGAAATGGTGGTTCGAATTATGATAAATATATAATGCACTATGTATCATCACGTACTTCTTGGAATATATCAATTGGTTCCAACTTTCTGGAAATATCTATAAAGGATATTAAAAATACACATAAAAACTATCTCTAAGTTCTAGTTCTGGAAACTCTAACTTAAAGAAATAATTCAAGATGGAGGAGGGAAAGAGTTTGATACAAAAAGATGTTCATTGCACTATTGTTATTAATGGGATAAATAGAAAACAAATTAAATGCCTAAATCTGGAAGTCTGGTTTAGTCACACAATAGTCGGATAACAAA
>NW_007742131.1:8070-9011 GCF_000696425.1 Galeopterus variegatus
AAGAAAGAAAAGACAGAGACCCAGAGACCAGCAGAGGGCTAGTCTTGAGTCTTTGAATACTACTCTGTGCATGTGTGTGAGGAAACCACCAAGACTCGGGGAGGATTCCTACTCTTCTCAAGTTGGCTTCCCATTCTAATAGGGCAGGGGATGTGGGTGGTAACTGATAACTGGTTAACATTTAAGTCGTGATTGGTGTCCACCTTAAAGTGCTATCCATCTGGCCCCCAACTCACTGGCAAATTTTCATTTCCCTGGAACAGCAAGACCAGATCTTTGCACACTTCTTTCTCCCCAAAATCAAGAACCTAAAAATATGTTCAGCCCAAGGCCACATCCTGGCCACAAATATACAAAGACCACTGCCAGCGCAACTACACCATTCTTTGTTCACCGGAGGGGACCGAAATCTTTTGATGTCAATGTTACCCCTACCCCAAGCCTGTGGCCCTGGGCCTTTAGGAACATCTTAAGCAAGTGCATCCATTAAGATGTCTCCTGGCACTCATCACCATTAGCTAGATACCTGAAAAATAAGGAACTTTACCTTTCCTGTGCTTGACACCACACCTTGCAAAAGGGACTTCCCCTCTCAAGTCTGAATTTATCCGAAAATCTGCATTTATAACAATCTGGGTCTCTGGGGAATGTAACTTTGCATCCAGATTAAAATATGGTATGACAGCAAAATCATTCCATGAAAGCAAAACCATATCCCAGACTGCATATAACACGGCTAAATATTGAAAAATTGGCTAAGAGCAAGGCCGCTCACCTAGATTTGAGGGCTGATTTGCTGCTCACTTGTTTGGAGACTTTGAGAGAGTCAGTAAATCTCTTGAAGCCTCTATTTACTCATCTATAAAGTGTGATCATTAGAACTTAACTCAGTACGGTTGTTGCGAGGGTTAAATGAGGTTAATTTAGTAAATGTGTTTGCC
>NW_007742131.1:10698-12115 GCF_000696425.1 Galeopterus variegatus
TCTCAGTCCAGTCCAGTGACTTCTGCAGCCCGTCTGGTTCTAAACATACGAGGCTCTCTCCGAACACTCAGTGAAACACGAGTTCTCCACGCTGTCTCAGCCACTGTCCCATCCAGTCTCTCGGACCCTCGGCCGTGATGCCGCCCCCGCGGTGATCACTACAGCAGGGGCGACCTGTGTTCCACCACCCAGATGCTGCTGCACTGGGACAAAGAGAGACACGCACATGCGGGGAGAATACAAGGAAAATGGGCCCTTCAGGCGGTCCAGTCACGCGAGGATTGAGGGTGTGTGCGCATGCGCACGATTTTGCCTTGTTATTGGCTAACGTGGTTGCACATATGCATTGGGTGGGTTTTTTTTTTTTGGATTATGGACTTGAGTAAAAAAGACTAATGGTGCAGAGGTGCCTGAAGTTTCTAGAGGATGCTCTGGGAAGCTCTCTGGCTATTGTGGTGGCTAATGTCTGGAATCCTGTTGACATTGCCAAGTGTAGCACTCTTAATCCTGTTCGTCTAGCTCCACAACCAGGCCCATTGTTGGGCTCTTTTACCTGCCNACACACACACACACACACACACACAATTTGCTTACAAAGGATGTGCTAAACCACACCCAACTGGACCCAAGGCGAGGGCCCTGACCAAACTATTCTATCTTTCCAACAATTCACCCCATCAGGGTCCTCACCGTACTATCTACATGTTCAGAATCTTCCTGGACGTTCCCTTAGCAAAGATAAATTACCTTTACATTTACATATTACACATTCCATCCCAGTCCCAAAAGTCTTTAGCTTCTTGTAGCACCAACTCAAAAGTCCAAAGTTCAAAGTCTCCTCTGAGAACAAAAGTAAAATTCCTTCCAGCTCTGAACCTGTAAGGAGTCAAAACCAAATTTATCTGCTTCCAAGATATAGAGGGACAGACACTGGGTACACATTCCCGTTCCAGAAGGTAGGAATAGAAAGGAAAGACAGTCCCCAAACAAATCCAAAACCCAAACAGGGAAAACATTAAGCACACTGGGGCACGCAAACCCCTACAGCGCTGGGCAACTTCGCTCCTACAGCTCTGCCAGTGCAGCTCATTGAGCTGCTTGGTGCCTACAGCTTCACTACACATTTCCTCAGTGGGGGTTTTCTGTGGGGGCTCCAACCCCACATTTCTGCTCCACAATGCTCCATACGTGACCTCCGCAGCAGCACTACCCCTGCAGCAGCTCTCTGCCTGAGTCCCCCACCTTATTCATACATCTTCTGAAATATAGGTGGAGGCTGCCACGCCTCCACTGCTCTCACATACTGCTGGCCTGCAAACCTAATACAACGAGAGCACCACCAAGGTTTTCAGTTTTTCTTTGGAGGTGCTGAGGCAGGATTGCTCCAGCCAGAGTGGCTGGGATGCAGGGAGCAGTT
>NW_007742131.1:13638-14178 GCF_000696425.1 Galeopterus variegatus
AACATGCATTTACTACATAGTCTCTAGAGCACATTACACCATCCACCCCTAGGTCTCATAGGTGCAGCAGCCAAACAGCCTGGGGCTCTCCCTGTTTCTTCTGCTTTATTGTCTCAATTTCTCATGCACAACAGGTCATGCCTGGAAATGCAGTTTCCCACAACTCACCACTGGGTTGGTCATCTTCCCTGGTGTGAGAGTCAGGAGTGGACAGTCACTGCACACCAAACTCTGGAATAATCATCCACACTTCCAGCAACTCTGCTTTCTGCTGCAAATCTCTATCAGTTTGCAGTGTAGTGATCAGCAGCCAGACTCCAGTCAGCAGAAAAATGGGCACCGGGCAACACATGCTCAAGGATAGCCACATTTCCTCCCCTTCCCAAGGTGTTTTGCATTGTAGTACCTGAACTATGGTGTCTATGCTGTCTTGCAGTACAGTGTGCAGCAACCAGATCCCAGTCAACAGGAAGGTGGCAATAGGGCACAGCATATTCACAAGTAGCCACATTTCCTCCTTCTTCCAAGGGCTTTTGGCTC
>NW_007742131.1:16102-16914 GCF_000696425.1 Galeopterus variegatus
TCTAGGTCTAACTTTGTATGGTCAGGTGTAACTGGCTGTCTGTCCTCCTCAAGGTTTCCAAAGGCTAAGGAAGCAGTTTTCAAGGGATGTCATTAATCGACTTCCTTAGAGGACTGTACAGACATAGGTCCAGGTTCATACAATGAAGAAAGTCTTTAACCATCCATATGTTCTGGTAACCTGCTATAGGCACATTCCACCTACCCCATTTAGAGGCTATCTCTTTTCCATTGGTCTAGTAACATAAAGTCACTTTCTAAATCTCCATTACATTTATCAATGCAGATAAAATTGATCCAGATGATACAGGAGGTGCTCAGTGTCCCTGGACTCAGGTTTCAGGACATGCCTCTGGGTTTCCAGCCACTCCCTGAGGTCTCAGGCCCCTTCCTCTGNCAGCATATTCACAAGTAGCCACATTTCCTCCTTCTTCCAAGGGCTTTTGGCTCCTGTACCTACTCAGAAACCTGTTGCAGACTACGCCAATTGGCACTATGGCTAAGGTAAAGCTGGGGCTCTTGTCAGAATCCTGCCCAATGGTGGAGCTACAGCCAATGTCTGGAATCCTGCTGACTTAGCCAATTGAGGGGCTACTGCTGTTTGTGATGCTAGTTGTCTAGCTTCATGACCACTCCCATTGTCTGGCTCTTTTACCTGCCAGTAATCCTGCTGACTGGGCTGATTGTTGAGCTATGGCTGGGTCTGGAGCTCCCAGACCCCTCAAGCCCATTCAAAGCCTGGGTCACCAACACTTCATATGCCAGGCTGGGTCACCAGACCCCTTCACGCAGGTCTATGAGCTAGGTAACCAG
>NW_007742131.1:18936-19552 GCF_000696425.1 Galeopterus variegatus
GGACATGCCTCTGGGTTTCCAGCCACTCCCTGAGGTCTCAGGCCCCTTCCTCTGAGCTCTCTCCTGGAAGAAAGCCAGTTAGACCTATTCTTAGCACTGACAGGGAAAATGAGACCACACAGGTGGTGGGGAGCACTGGTTTATGCAATCCAGTGGCTGGGCATGCTCAGTGGGAGAGCACAGAACATTCTGGTGCATATAACTCGGAACCATCCCCTTAATTGAATATTCATTAGATAGAGAAACTATAAAAGTGGAATCCCAGCAGAAGGCAGGATTGTTGCTCACTTTCCTGGAGGCAATCTGGCTGAGGTGTGTATGCTTTAGTTTGTGTCTAACTTACTTTCAGCAAGCCACTGCTCACTCTCTTGAGCCAGCCTGCACTCCGTACTGAACTTTAGGGTGTTTTCTGGCTTTTGTGTTAGACTTGATGTCTCTACTGAACTTACTTTTGTGTTAAACTTGATGGCCTGCTCAGTCTCTGGAGCATGCCACACACTCTCTGTGGAACCTGTATTCTTATCTGTGACATTAAACTTGTTCTTACTTTCTACTATGGCTCTGCTCTTGAATTCTTCCCTGTAGCAGAGTCAAGAACCTGGTTAGAGGACTGGGG
>NW_007742131.1:19965-20307 GCF_000696425.1 Galeopterus variegatus
CTTCAAATAAACTAGAATATGAATGAAACACATCAGAATAGAATTCCTCCTTCTCAAATTTAGTTTAAATCCTATATGCACAGAATACACAATATATTAAGGCAGATGCTTTTTTTACAATTGTACTCTATAGGCAGACTTGTCACATACATAGTGTATGAGCAAAGGGACACCTGACATTAAGAACAGTTCATTCTTCAAGAATTTTATTGAAAGTATTTACTCAAAACATCTAGAGTAAAAGGTTTGGTAAGATAGATAGATGTAGATATGGGAAATATATATAGTAATGTTTTCTTTCTCTTAGGCCCACACAAAAAGAACAAGCATGAGAGTCAGAAG
>NW_007742131.1:22178-22756 GCF_000696425.1 Galeopterus variegatus
CCTGTGAAATACATTTGCTTTATTAATGTTAGTACACTCCACAAGGCCCTACACCCATAGATTCTGTTTCAAAATCTAGTTTTTCAAAGTTCCTGAGGTGATTCTGATATACAGACAGATTTGAGACCTACTTATATCTGGACAACTTCTGAAGCCACTTGACTACTTCTGTACAATATTCAGTTATTGGATATACCACAGCTGACTTGTCCAGTCTTCTGTTGATGGATGGGGTGTTTCCAAATATTTGCTATTATGAGCAATGCTGATAGGAGCATTTCTTCCTGTGTGCATGTGTGCTTGTGCTGGGGATTCTGTAGGGTAAATTCCTGAGGGAGAGATCACCGGGTGGTAGCACTTGTGCATCCTCATGTTTTCTAACTATTCCCAAATTGTTTTCTGAAGTGGTTGCATCAAATTACATTCCACTAGTGGTGCATAGCCATTCTTCCTGTCCTCTGTCTATGCCTACACTTGCTGTTACCAGCCTTTTAATTCAGATATTTTGCATAAATGCTTTAAATAAAATTCTTCAAGGATCAACTGTTCTTAATGTCTGTAAGCAAGGAATTTTTTTT
>NW_007742132.1:0-2810 GCF_000696425.1 Galeopterus variegatus
AACAAAGGAAAGAATATGAACCATGAGAGAGTTGAAGATGAGACTGTGCTTCACTTTTCTCTGCTCTGTTTCCCTTGTGACTGTGTGTCCAGTCAATTTACATTCCTTTTAAAGTTTTGAAATTATGTTTGAAATTCCATTTGGGGAGCTTCAGATCCCAGTGCCCAAGGCACATTTTTTTTGGATGATGGAAATAATCTTAAAGTGATTCAAAACCCGGTCTGAGGAGTAATAGGAGGGGTAAAGCTGGAAAGTAATGAGACTGTTTCTTTCATGAAGTTTCTAAACTGCCCCTGGCAATACTTCCTGAAGAAACATGTCCAGCACACCTTTAGCAATGCCACAGCAGCACAGCTGTGTGGTTTCCCAATGTGCCTCCCCTAAACAGTGTATTTTATATGTTTTCAATGGCGGTTGAAAAAAAAACGCCACCTTGTCATTTGATAGACACAGTACCCATGTCAATGTATATTAAGAAAAAAACTTCCCATTACACAACTTTCTATTGCATACACAAGAATATCAAATTTTTAAAAAAGTCATGTTTCAGAGATAAAAATTAGTATTCTGTAACCAGAAGGACCAGAATTGCACACAGCCTGAACTGGAGAAAAGGAAAAAGCTTTTGATAGTCTCAGATGTTTTAGTCTAATACTTACTTGGTTTACAAAAACAAACCTTTGCCTTTCCCATAGAAGTATCTGAGCTTCTGTCCTATTCAAAGCATATACTGTAATTCTGCTACATCAAACGATAAACAAATGTATTCCCAAGGTATGCAATGTAATGATGTGTCTAACACCTGCCGGATTCACATGTAGGCTCTTCCAGGGGACCAGGTGGGGATCACAGATAGGCTTGAATCCATGCTCCACACACTATTCAATGTTTAATTTCTTTTAAAAATTGAAGTTCCTTTAGAACTATTTTGTCCAAGTTTAACCAGGTGCTATGTACTCAAAATACACATCAAGAGTTGCTATCAACTCAAAAGGCTATGAGTCTTTAGATTTTCAGAATGAGCAGTGTAAATACATTCAGACTTACAGATGCAACAAGAGTTATTTAATGAGGCATGAGTACGTCACTAGCAATCATTAGTCAAAACAAAATTCTACTTAATTGGCCAAAAGATAAACAAAAAGGATCATCAGCACACATCCAGGGTATATAAAGGTCCCAGAAGTGGAGGAAGACATCACACCTGAGAACACCCAACTCCTCTCCACAGCCCACTCCAGACCAGCCCCAGACACCACCATGACGTGCTCCTGCTGCGGCTCCACCTGTGGGGACTGCTGCCAGCCTTGCTGCTGCCGCGACCCCTGCTGCTGCCGCCCCGTGTGCTGCCAGACCACCGTGTGCCGCCCCGTGACCTGTGTGCCCCGCTGCACGCGCCCCATCTGCGAGCCCTGCCGCCGCCCCATCTGCTGCGACCCCTGTGGCCTGCAGGAGGGCTGCTGCCGCCCCATCTACTGCTGCCCCACATCCTGCACTGCCGTGGTCTGCCGCCCCTGTTGCTGGGCCACCACCTGCTGCCAGCCTGTCACCGTGCAGTCCCCCTGCTGCCGCCCCCCCTGCTGCCAGCCTGCCCCATGCCGCACCACCTGCAGGACCTGCTGCTATTGAGTCGTCAACTGACTACTTGGAGCAAGCAATTAACCTTCTGAAAAAGCCATACTCTGTACCTAATAAACCTCAGGCCCTGAGCCATCACAACCCCAAATCAATCAGTCTGTGAATGCAGATCCTGGCTCATCAATTAAGGCTTGGGCCATTCTCAAGTCTTTGTAACAGAAGTAGCTTCCTTCTTCCCATGCTAGATCTTAGGTCTTGTGGCATGTTTATTTTCGAATAAACTTCTCTTCTTTGGCCTTGCAAACACAGCTTTGGTTTTATTTAGTCATTCTAATTTTTTGCATTAAATTTAAACACAACCAAAAAAATGTGCTGATTGCCTGCCATCTGCAAGTCACAGACTGTATGCTATCCAACAGAAGTTAAAATTGAGTTAACAATGTTGCCCTCTTCCTAAAACCTCTAGGGGAATGAGTCAAATTCACCATAACTCAACTAAAAAATTAAATATGAAAAAATAAAAGTGCAACACACTGTTTGGTGCCAACAGAGTAGTCCCTATTGATTGGGAAGAACAAGAGAAACTGAAAAGAAAAGATAGGATTTTATATAAGTTAAGATTTCAGTGTCCAGATCAGAGGCAAGGTGCCATTCTCAGCATGGAAACAGCATAAGCAAAAGAAAGGAGGAGGGGGCCATGAGGGTTGTTCAGGGGACAGTTTGACTGGAGACACTGGACATATGCAGAGTGATGTGGAAGAAAACTTTGTAAAATTTGTGTGCTTTGAATATATTCAAAGGAGCACGTGCTTTATTCAATAAGAAGTAAGGAGCTGTTGGAGGCTCTGGGCCAGGGGAATGTCATGACAGGAGCTGGACATGAGAAGGATTCCTATGGTATCTCCTTACAAAGACAGGAGGCCAAAAGCTGGAGAAATAATAACTCTTTAGAACCAGGAGGACTTTACCCTGATCCAAGCAATATACAATAAGAGCTGAACTAAGAGGATGCCCATGGTATAAAGAAGACACAATGTGCACAGCAGGCATAGAAACCCAGAAGGTATATTAACTAAGCCGAACGTGGGAAACAAGAAACAAGAAGCAACTGTGACTTACTGCAGGTCTGCAGGAAACTCTTCTTGTTCAAAGACAATTAAAAGAATTTTTACGGGGCCGGCCCGGTGGCACACTGCTACAGTGCGCCGCTTGGGAAGCGCGGCGGCGCTCCC
>NW_007742132.1:3227-12749 GCF_000696425.1 Galeopterus variegatus
CACTCCTCCATAGTGTATTCTGCCTATTCTTGAGCTATTATGAACTATTTTTTTTAAAAAAAGAGAAAAAGAGTTTTACTCACATTAGTTGATCCTGGAAAGCAGCCATGGTATAAAATAAAAAGAATGGTCTAAGAAAAGAATGAGGGGTAAGAGTTTTATATGCAGCATTCCTGGCTATCTGCTGTGTGAATGGAGCAAGTCACTTAACCTCCAAAATGTAGCCATTCCCAGACTCAGTAATATCCTAACATCAATTGACGCTAAGGAAAAATTTTAAACAGTCCGTGTCACATCAGCAAAGTTCCAATTCAGAACTTTGAAGCCGAATGTTTCTATATTCAACTCCTTTCCTTGATTAATCCCTCCTAATGGCATTATACTGGTTTTTGCACTAGAGCAAGATATGAGACACACAGATAGGGTCTTGCTTTCTGTGTAACAATTTAGCGCTCTGTGCATAATAAGATTTGATAAACATGTGCTATTTATAGTGTGAATGATTTCAGTTTCTACACCTCTAAAATTAAGCGGTGGAACAAGATGATTTACTAAGTTTTTAATCTCAAATACGTGATTATTACATATAACCATTTTTTAACTTTATACTTACAGTCATGGTTACCACATGACATGAACATCTTTACTGAAATTGGCATGAATCACATTCTAATGGAGTTCTATCAGTGTACAAACCAATAACACCTCATAAAAAACTAACTAACCATGTGTGTCTATTCATGATTGCAAGGGAGAAATAAACCTACCACAAGTAGCAACAGTATGGTTTTTGTCACCACTTTTTAAAAATCTCCCCTCATGTAACCCTAAACTCCCAGTGGAAAATCACATCCTTTCTTTTGGCAATGCCAGAAAATGTTTCAAATTTATTTTGCTGAAATATATCTTGACATCTTTGTATTTATACTGTTAAACCATGTTTAATCATCCACTTCCTAAGCTGCCTTGTGAGGACTGTGATCAGAGCAAAGTCTTTCCCAACTCCTGCTTTTTCTTTTATTAATTCAACTTCCTAAATTCAATCATTATGATCTTTGGCCTAATATCCTTTCATAGGACACATGGCATTGTAACATAAAACGACATAAGCTGAAAGTAAATTCTATGAGAAATACTCTCTAGATAATCCAGTGATTTCATCTTTCATAAAGTGTAAATTTCATTCAAAAACTTTTTGTCATGGGCCAGCCTGGTGGCGCACTCGGTAGAGTGTGGTGCTTGGGAGCACAGCAGCGCTCCTGCTGAGGGTTCGGATCCCATATAGAGACCGGTCCGCTCATTGGTTGAGCACGGTGCGAGCGCGACACCGAGGGTTGCGATCCCGTTGCCAGTCGGGGTACAGGCGCGACACTGAGGGTTGCGATCCCGTTACCGGTCAGGAAAAGAGACAAAAAGAAAAAAAAAAAAACTTTTTGTCATTTGTTTCTAATTACTGGATATGAGTTTCATCCCTTCTTTTAAATTAAATTGGAATGGAACTGGTTTTGTTCCATATATCCTCCTGAGTAATAAATGTTTCCTCAAGTATCAATGTCTGAAGTTCAGGAGAGATTCAATTTCTGGAGACATCTATGAATTTCTATGAATATTTAATCATAGTTTCTATCTGGCTGATTATAGAGACTGTCATCTTGTTAATCTAAAAATTATATAAAGATAGTTTTACATGGAGGACAGTCCGTGGTTAATAATTCTTTTCTGATGACAAGGATTGGTGAATATGACCCCCAAAACATATCATTTTATGGGTAAAAGTCACCTTCTCAGGTGATACAATTGCAAACACAAAACTGAAGCTGAGGCTCCAGTGGAAATTAGAGCCTTGTTTGGAAACAAAACAAGGGCAAACGTTATTTGGTGAGTACTAGCTGAGCAACAAGGAAAAAACAATTTGGAAATGTATCTATTGTATATATATACATATATATATATATATACATAATTTTTAATGCAGCATTTGAACAATCATAGGGCCCTTAAAAAACAAAAGCTGGTTTAAAGAGTAACAAGATAAAAATGCTGACCCTCACAAACAGAGGAACTGGCCACAGCTTATAAAAGCCCCAATGTGGAATAAGCAGCCATAACTCAGAAGCTCCTCCAAGTAACCCAGCCCTCAGACCAACTCCTGACACCATGGCCTGCTGCTCCACTAGCTTCTGTGGATTTCCCAGCTGCTCCACTNCATAAACAATGAAGAATCCCAACGAACTTCTGAACTCCAATACCCATTACCCAGCTTGCAACCTGTCACACAGCTACGTAATCCTTTCCCAGGATATAAGTTCATTTACAAAGAAAGAACAAAAACATTCATAGCCCTGGATATCAACAGAAGCCCTACAATGTGAAAAGGGATGTCTAATATTTTACTATAAATATCATCTACAATACTCAACAGCTCATTGGGATTTGGATTTAATAAAAAGATTTTTATCTCTTCAGTGATGAAATCATTGTTAGAACTTTCTTTTCTTTGAAATTTGTTCATAAAATTGACATACTGGGATTTTTCAAAATCTCAATATGATGTGACACTATGGTTTCTCTCTCTCTCTCTCTCTCTCCCTAATGGTCTTTAAAGTGGTTTTTCTTTGTCTAAAATATATGATTTTAAAAGCACAACAATACTTAGGAACAATTTCCTAAAATCCTCACCCATGCAAGGTGGTGGGCTAGGTGCTCCAAAGGATCAATTTTACAGAAAGGAAAAAGGAATTTCATGTCATTCAGCTTCTTGTGGTGTTGCCAAATTCTTTCATTCCTTCATTCATATGAGTTTGTGTACAGTTTCTTTAATTATCAAAGGTATAAAAGACCATAACACAAAACGAGAAAGACAATAAATACAGATTGTAAAATAACAGTTATAGTCCCAGTTTTGTAACTAACAATTTATGGATTCCTGAGTAAGTCCCTTTACTTGCCTGGGCACCCATTTCTAATCTGGATAGTGAGAGAATTGAGTTTTATTGCTTACAACGTCCCTTCCAGGCATAGGAGAGTAGATCCCTAAACAAGTGGCACACTGACAATTAATCCTTTCTGATGCCTAAAGGGGAAAATGTATTCAATAAAGTTGTATGCATTATTGCCATCTTGAAGGTTTATAAAGCACATGATAACATTAAAGAGACTGAGATGCCCTGCAATAAAGAAACTCCTATAACCACCACTCCCAAACTGATTTAGCCAGGAAATTTTCTTTTCTTGTATTAGCTGTTAGTATTCTGTAACACTAATGCTCCTCAAAATATACTCTGGAAAACGATGAAAGGAAATATCAACTGATGTTTTTATAATACCTATACAATCCTCTCTTGCATTTTGAAGCTTAAAATAAACATTCATTACAGGGGTGGATTTAAATAAACATGATATTGATCATACACGACCACCATTCTTCTTCTAATCTCCAGAGAGAGAATTCTGGAATAAAACAAGAACAAAATAAAAGATGCATAATGGGGCTTCCATTCCAAGAGATAAAATCTTTGGTCATAAAATCAAAGTGGTTAGCTAGGGACTGAGAGAAGAGAGGTATGGGAAGTGATTACTTAAAGGTTATGGGATATTCTTCTGGGATAATGAAAAAGTTTTGAAACTAGAGAGAAGTCATGGTTGTACAATATTATGAATGCACTAAATCACTCAGTTATGCACTTTAAAATGGTTAATTGTATGCTATGTGAATTTCAACTCAATTTTAAAAAGAGAAGGGCCTTTGCTAGCACAACTTCACTAAAAATTTTAAAAAGCACCATCTTTGGGTAGACACAGACCCAGGGGTACACAGTTTGTTGCACCTACAGCATCCTGGTGTGAAGAACAATATGCTCCTTCCTCTGAACGGATAGAGCTTCACATCACGGCATGACCTATATGTCTATACTCAAGGGCCATCCCACGGGGCCAACAGTTTATTCCCCTCACGTGAAGCTCTCTTGTCTCCCAACAGGATGAGGAAGTTTAGGCTGGAAGCACATTTTACTTAGAAAGGCTTCAGCTCAGAAACTCTAAAAAGAGCCACGTTGACATTCAGGAGACAAGAGAGAGATCTTGTTATTTGGTTTAGGGTAAAAATTGGAGGTGAGAGGAGGTCCTCGATGTTTATGTGTTGTTCAGTCCAGGTCACTAGGATGGAAGCCCAGAAGAGAAGCACAGAAGCCCTGGGCAGGAATGGTGTGTTCATTTGACTGTTGTATCAACCATGGCTTATATCTCAAGAATCTAAGTAAGGCAGTTGCAACCAGATTAGAGAACTAGGAAAATGGAAGTGAAAGAACTGGGAGATCCCCAAAAACTTGTAACTGGAAAATCAAAACCCTGACATCTTAAAGGAAAATAATTCAAAACATTAGTGTCCGTGTTCAACAGAAGTCAAATATTCAAGAGTAACAGACAGACATTCTTTCTTCTTATGGTACTGGAATTGTCTGGGCCCCAAAACTTAAATGAAGTAATGAAAACCAAAGAGAATTAGCACAGTAATAAGAAAGTATGATATATAAATACACAGTGGGATAATACTCAGCCTTAAAAAAAGGAAGGAAATCCTGTCATTTACAACATGAATGAACCTGGAGGGTAATATGTTAAGTGAAATAAGCCAGGCACAGAAGGATAAATACCGCATAATTTCACTTATATAAGGAGTCTAAAAAAGTTGAACTCCTAGAAGTAGAGAGTAGAGTGGTGGTTACCAGGGGCTGGGGAAGGGGAGTTAGGAGATATGGGTCAAAGGATAAAAATTTCAATCAGGAGGAATATGTTCAAGGGATCTCTTACAGAACACAATGACTGTAGTTAGTAATGTATAGCATCCTTGAAAATTGCTAAGAGAGTAGATTTTAAGAGTTCTCACCTCAAAAAAAAAAGTATGTGAAATAAGGTATATATTAATAAGCTCAATTTAGCATTCTACAATGGATACATATTCAAAACCACATGTGGTACACAATAAATATGTACATTTTATTTGTCAATTAAAAATAAATAAATGAAATTTAAATATAAAGATACTGTGTTTCTTCCTCAAAGAAGACCACAGAAAGAGGTGCCCAGCATTTAAACATCATAGTAAATCTCCACAGAGAAACATCACAGATGATTTCGGCTTGTTACTCATATTCCATGGAAACCAATCAAGAAGACATGGGTTTATATGGTAGGAGAAAAGATTCTGGTTAAATTTTATTTTCTTGATTTACTTAGGAGAGGTAAGGGAATGTTCAGATTAGTCTTTATTCTGTGGCAGAGGATTAGTATTCTCAAATTTCAAGTATCAGATCCTATTCTTAATAATTCTCTAAGGGTAACTAAAGAGCCGAAACATGAAAATTGAATTAAATTCTGCACTGAGGGAAATGTTAAAAACAGTGCCACGGTAGAAAAGCACATAAATGGAGACCCAATATGTAATAGTACTCTCTCCAGTGCCCTTGTTAGTAATTTACTTCAACTCTTCAAATAGCTAAATGTTTTGCAAAGGGAGATAAATCTTTTAGTACCAAAGATTCAGCCAAATTTAGATATAAATTAAATAGATCCTGAGATTGTAATCATAACAAATCCACATATTTCAAGCATCCCAAGTAAAAAATTAGCTAATCCAAGAACCTGTGATGTACCTTTGCTTTAGAAGAAGCACAAGCTTCACAGAGAATCACAGCTTTTAATTCAAATTTGATATGGGATTTGAAAAATATATCTTAGTTCTGACTTGGGAAAAGTTATGACCTAAACTTATGAACTAACACTTGATGTTCTGGTTCAAACCTTGTGTCATTTTAAATCCCATTTCTCTATAATCAAGCCCACACTCCTTGCAGGTCAGGTCACCTTCCATTGCACTTCAACAAAACCCTCCCCTTGACCTTCATCAGTTGCCTCATTCAAGTTATATAAACTTTCCATCTGACTGGACTGGTTTTTAAAACCTACAATAAACTGCATACTGCAGATCTAACACACTATAGTATATCACGTACTCCAGGGTTACGTTGAATGTGACTATTATTCAGTTAACATTTAAATCTATACAACATACCAAGATAAAAGATTAGACTAAGCTACAAGTCAGGTAAGTTCACTTTTTTTTTTTTTTTTGGCCTTTTTGTGACCGGCCGCACCGCGCTCAGCCAGTGAGCACACCGGTCATCCCTATATAGGATCCGAACCCGCGGCGGGAGTGCTGCTGCGCTCCCAGCACTGCACTCTCCCGAGTGCGCCACGGGCTCAGCCCGTAAGTTAACATTTTTAGCACTTGAGATTTTCTTGAAGTATGCTTACTATGCTGTTAAAAAAATAAATAAGTAAAATCTCTAGGAAAGTCTCCAATAGACAGTGTTATTACTTACCCTGAGCTCTGCCTTCCTTCCCTTTACTCTCAAAAGAGTCTGTAATGAAGTGAGCAAATTTTCATATCGTGCTTTCACCCTTTGATTTTCCTTAGAACAATCGCTTACATCAAAAAAAAAAAAAAGAGGGAATTGACTATAGTGGATAAAAGAGTTTAGTTTGGAGTTAGGTGCTGTGGGTTCAAATCTCAGATTCACCACTTGTTAATGTGAACTTGGGCAAGTTACTTAAAATCATGTTTTCCTCACATGAATCATGGGGTAGCAATGGAACATACACCATAGGATTGCACTGAAAATTAGTGAATTGATACAGGCAAAGTATCAAAACCATTGAGGCTCATAACAAGTGCTACAAAACTGTTATCCATAACAATTCATCCACATTTTCCAGGCCTGAAGAAAGCATCCCTTCTGGCCAACTGCATCTAGCCTTGCTCCACAGTCAAAGCGAAGATGAAAAAGTTGAGAAGGAGCAGCAGTCAAAATTAGAGGCCACGTTGCTGGAAATTAAACCGTCATGTGAGACCCAACAGCCCAATTGTAAGGATCAACACTGAGTAATATTGACACTCCTAATAGGTGAGGCATCAGTCTATTATTCTTTGGGCAATGAGAAAATTTTAACAAATGTGGGGATTAGGGGTTATGCTCCCAACGAATACTAATGACTATGTGACCATGGTAAAAAAAAACCTTAATTGAAGACCAAATATAATCAACTTTTAAAGGCTTTCAGAAGGTTGAACAAATAACTCCAGGGCAGGCCAATTATCATTCAGGGGCAAATTCTTTAAACACAAACAAGGAAGAGACTTTGGGAATTATGTAAATAGTAGTTGGCCAGGGCTTATAAAAGGCCCAGCGTGGAAGTCACCACCAAAACCCAAAATCTTCTCCAAGCAACCCATACCTCAGACCAACTCCTGACACCATGGCCTGCTGTACCACTAGCTTCTGTGGATTTCCCAGCTGCTCCTGTTGTGGGAACTGTGGCTCCAGCTGCTGCCAGCCAAGCTGCTGCCAACCAAGCTGCTGCCAGCCGAGCTGCTGCCAGACCAGCTGCTGCCAGCCAAGCTGCTGCCAGACCAGCTGCTGCCAGCCGAGCTGCTGCCAGCCGAGCTGCTGCCAGCCAAGCTGCTGTGGAACCAGCTGTGGCACTGGTGGTGGCATTGGCTGTGGCCAGGAAGGTGGCTGTGGAGCTGTGAGCTGCCGTGTCAGGTGGTGCCGTCCAGACTGCCGCGTGGAGGACACCTGCCTGCCCCCTTGCTGCGTGGTGAGCTGCACACCCCCAACCTGCTGCCAGCTGCACCATGCCCAGGCCTCCTGCTGCCGCCCATCCTACTGTGGACAGTCCTGCTGCCGCCCACTCTGCTGCTGCTACTGCTGCCCACCCACGGGCTGTGAGTCCACCTGTTGCCAGCCCACCTGTTAAAAGTTAGGTTGATGACTTTCAACTTCAAGTTTCAAGTTTCAACTCAACTCAGTAACTAATTATCTCTTCAACCATTCCTGGGTCAATAACAAATTCTTGAACTTTTATTTGGCTTTTGTCATGGGAGTTACCAAATATTTGGACCTCACGGACCTATCTGATTCCACTGAACAATGGAAAGACCTTGATCTCCTCTCAAAGAATGTCAAAGTACAAATTTGACCCAAGAGATCCAAAAGCAAATCTACCTTGGGATTGACCCTCAGCAAGAATTTAACTCCATGCTCCGAAGCTCAGGGCTGCTATGGAAGAACCATCCATCCTCAGATATATTCACCTTCTCTATTCCATCGCCCTGCAATTGCATTTCTAGTGAAGGGAGAATAATATACCAAGATCTAATAAATTATATTTATTGGTGCAGCTAACATATCTCTTTTTGTTTTCATTGAATGTATATGCATTTCATAGAAAAGATTTTGATCTGATTTTGATATCCCACATTGCTGTTCTAATACCATGTTAGGAGATTTGATTAGGTCCAGTGGCGGTTAATCCCCATAAAAGATACAATAAAAGCAGTTATTTAGGGCCTCAGAAACAGCACAAGTTCTGTTACCGTATCTTGACCTCGCACAGTGCTTCCACAGCCAGAGAGTTATAGAAGCCGGATCTCTAAATGAAGAGACAGAAAATTACTTATTTTTCTGTCTGCTAAAGAAATGCATTAAGGCAATCTTTAAATAATGGAAATGTATGCTAATAAATCACACTCTTCCATTCACATGTAGTCTTGCAAGGAAGAGTAAGAGAAGTATAAGACGGGGAAACCTCTCTCAGGAAAGATGTTCTCAATTAGAAGGAGGTTTTTACTACAAAAAACTTTCCCCTAGTTTCTAAACAAGAACTGAGGACAACAAAGGTTTTGCTCTATTTTTAGAGTCAATATATCTACTTTGATTTAAATGTTCACTTAACAAAAATACACACATATTTATTACATATAAAAGTACATTTATATATAATACACATGTGCCACAAATTTATACACACTTAAACACAAGTATCAGGAAATGCTCCATAAATTTGGCTGGTATTTCACACAAGGATCAGGATTAATTCATGGTTCCTTGGACTTAGAACTGGAGGGGGGTACTGAGGTATTTTTTATATAAAATGTTATTTTGGTTAAAATTACAATACTTTATGAATTCAAGGGTTAATGAAAATCAGGAAATTAGAAGGCATCAATAAAAGCTAACATACATAAGCAAAGAATTGATTTCCCTGGCCCAAATCAGGTCTCTATCATCTAGACCTGATTCAATCCAGGAAACACCCTTGGATGCTGGGGCAGAAATGGAAACATGTCCTGTCCTCTTGTCCCTTTGATTGTAACTACTGACCACTTTCAGGTATTACTACTTAAACAGTTCCTGCTGTAAGGGAAAAATAAAATGACAATTAACTTAGGTAAAATACAAATTTGGCTTTTCATCATTACTATGCACTGAAAATCATTCATTCCCTCTTTATTCAACGAGCATTTACTGAGTATCAACATGCAAGATGGTGCCAAGGTGAATCATACATGGTCAGATTATATCCTTAAGGAATGAACTATCTAGTAGAGCAATGATACAATTTTAGCCCTGGAAGGTGTCTGAGAGATTATCTCGTTTTACAGATGAATAAAAAAAATATTCT
>NW_007742132.1:13307-18502 GCF_000696425.1 Galeopterus variegatus
AGAAGGCACTATCTAGGATGCCAAGGTGAATCATACATGGTCAGATTATATCCTTAAGGAATGAACTATCTAGTAGAGCAATGATACAACTTTAGCCCTGGAAGGTGTCTGAGAGATTATCTCGTTTTACAGATGAATAAAAAAAATATTCTGAGGAATTAAGTGACTTTTCTGTGGTTGCACAGTCACTTTGTGGTAGGACCAGTTTGAGACGCTTATTTAGTTTAATTAACTTAATTTAATTCTTAGTTAAAAGCTTGGTCCCCTACATCATGTGACCATCCCTAACTACCTAAAGCTGAGCCCATTTAAATTCCCTTTCAGCTTAAAATTTCATGGTTGTTTTTAAATTCAAAAGGACAGACTAAAAGTAATTGAGGTTTTTATCAATAGGGGGATGATTGAAGAAGACTAGAGAACAATATCCCTGATAAATATTTTTTAGAAATCCTCAAAAAAACACTAGCAAACAGAATTCATCAGCACATTAAAAGGATTCAACACCATGACCAAGTAGTATTTTTATACTGGAATGCAAGGATGGTTTAACATATAAAAATCAATCAACATAACACACTATATTAAGAGAATGAAGGAAAAAGAAACACATGGTCATCTCAATTCACGCATAAGATGTATTTTATAGAAATCAAAACCATTTCATGATAAAGAAAAAGAAAATCACTCAACAAACTGGGAATAGAAGGAAACTACCTCAACATAATAAAAGCCATTTATGAAAAGCTCAAGCTAACATTATAATCAACAGTGAAAGTCTAAAAGCTTTTTCTCTAAGATTAAGAACAAGACAAATATGTCCACTTTTATCCATTCTATTTATCATAGAACTGGAAATCCTAGCCAGAGCAATCAGGCAAAAATACCCAAAGCCACCCAAATTGGAAAGAAAAACTTTAATTATTTTTGTTCATAGATAATACAATCTAATATGTAGGGAACCCTAAAGATTCCACACAAAAAAAATTGTTAGAACTAATAAAGAAACTCAGCAAAGTTGCAGATACAAAATCAACACACAAAAATCAGTTTCATTTATATACACTAACAATGAACCATCTGAAAAGAAAATTTTAAAAACAATTACATTTATAATAGCATCAAAAAGAATGAAATACTTAGGAATAAACATAACCAAGAATGGGAAAGAAACTAGAAACTAGAAAATGTTGCTGAAAGAAACTTAAAAAGATGAAAATAAATGGAATGACCTTCCAGATTCATTGGATTGGAAGACTTAATATTGTTAAGAGGCTAATACTACCCAAAGAATCTAATGCAATTCTTGTCCAAATCCCTATGGCATTTTTTTACAGAAATAAAAACATTTATCCTAAAGTTCGTATGGAATCAGAGGAGTCCCAATGGCCAAAACAATCCTGAAAAAAAACAAAGTTGGTCTCACACCAACTTTTAATCACACCTGATTTTAAAATTTATTACAAAGCTACAGTAATCATAACAATGTGATATGGCATAAGACAGACATATAGATAAGTGGAATATGATAGAGAGCCCAAAAATAAATCCTAGCCTATAGGGTCAAGTTTCTTATTATCGATTTATTCATTCATTTATTTATTTATTTATTTAAATTGATGAAGAAAAATTATATATATTTATTGTGTAAAAATGTTGTTTTGAAATACACATAGATTGTGGAATGGCTAAATTAAGTTGATTAATATAGGTGTTATCTCACTTTTTTTTTATAGTGTGAACACTTGAAATCTACTCTCAGCAATTTTCAAGAATACAATACACTGTTATTAACTATAGTCACCATGTTGTACAATAGATCTTTTGAATTTATTTCTTCTATCTAAACCGAAATTTTGTATCCTTTGACCAACATCTCCCCACCCACCACCCACCAATCACCCTCTGGTAACCACCATTCTACTCTCTACTTCCTATGAGTTCGACTTTTTTAGATTCCACGTACAAGTGAGATCATGCAGCATTTGTCTTTCCGTGTCTGGCTTGTTTTACTTAACATCATGTCCTCCAAGTTCATTCATATTGAAGTATGTGACAGGATTTCCCACTTTGTTAAGGCTCAATAGTGTTCCATTGTGTATATTTACCACATTTTCTCTATCCATTCATCCATCGATGGACATTTAGGTTGATTCCATATCTTGGCTATTGTAAACAAAGCTGCAGTGACCATGGGAGTGCAGATATCTCTTCAACATCCTGATTTAATTTCCTTTTGATACATACCTAGTAGTGGGATCGCTGAGCATATGGTAATTTACTTTTAATATTTTGAAGATCCTTTATACTGTTGTCAATAATAGCTGTACTAATTTACATTTCCACCCACAGTGTATCCTGGTTCCCTTTTCGGTGCATCCTCTCCAACATTTGTTATCTTCCACCTTTTTGATTATGCCATTCTTCCAAGTTTGAGGTGTTTTCTCATTGTGATGTTAATTTGTATCTCTCTGACGATCAGGGATTTTCAGCACTTTTTTCATATACCTGTTGGCCATTTGCATGTCTTTTAAAAAATGCCTATTCAGATACTTTTCCCATTTTTTAATCTGGTTATTTGTTTCCTTACTATTGATTTGAGTTTCTTATATATTTTGTGTAATAACTCCTAATCAGATATATCATTTACAAATATTTTCTCCCATTCTGTAGCTTTTCTCTTCACTCTGTTGATTGTTTCCTTTGCTGTGCAGAATTTTTGTTTGTTTGTTTGCTGTAATCCCATCTGTCTACTTTTGCTTTGGTTACCTACACTTTTAGGTTATATCTAAAAAAAAAAAAATCATTGCCCAGACCTATGTTATAGAGCTTTTCTTCTATGTTTTCTTCTAGTAGTTTTAAAGTTTCAGGTCTTACATTTAAGTATTTAATCCATTTTGAATTGGTTTTTGCTTATGGTGAGAGATAAGAGTTTCATTTCAGGTTCCAGTCAAGATGGCAGAATAGATGGTCCCCAGCATCACTCTCTCGCACAAATCAACCAATTTACAACTATAAAAATATAACAAAAGCCACGCTGGGGCCACTGGAACTCAGGAGAAGAGGAGGACAGACCTACAGAGTTCATGAGGGGGGAGGAGCCACAATGAGAGAAAGAAAAAACTGCTCTGAGTGTTTCGGGCTGTGGCCACTTTAAGGCTGGAACTGCTGAGCACATGGAGCAGGAGCAGGCAGAAGCCTCAGCTGTGCCCTTGGGATGGAGTCTCTTGCAGGCAGCGGGGGAGAAAAGAGACTTGGTGGCCCCCAGGACAGCAAGACCATGAATAGGGTACCCATGGACCCTTGCAGCAGTGAGGAGCCAGAACAGCTGGAAAAGGGGAGCCATTCAGAGGCCAGAGAGTCATCACAAGGGGCCAGCACAGGCCCCATCCCATGGGAAGTGTATGGAGCACCAGCAGTGGGGGAGACATGCCCACCAGAAGAACACTGGGACACAGCAAGGACAGCTGATCCACCCCTCAGTCAACACAGGACCACTTAGAGGAGACTGGTTGGGAATGCAGAATTGCATGGAGTGCAGTTTGACGAAAAGATTCAGGCCCAGATCAGAGTTTCTACAGAACCCAGGTGCACCCAGTCTCTGGAGAGCTGGAAGTACCTATAAGGTCAACCATTAAACCCTGAGCTGCACAAAAAGCCTTCCCTAGGGAAACAGCAGCAAAGCAGCAATTTAGCTCAACCACGCAACTCAAGTACCGGTTCCCACAGGAAGTTTCCCCATTTTAGAAGTAAGCAAAGGACAAAAAATTAGTTCTGGCCCAGGCACACTGCCAGCACCTCGGCCAACCCTGGGACATGTGGCTTGGAGCCAGGGACTGGACCCACCGCCCACACCCAAGCACACCACCAGCACCAAGGAACATACCAAAAACATCACCTCTGTGTGGGTGGCCCACCACAGCCACCACAGTAACCATGGCTACTGCAAAAGTGGCTAGATGTCACAACCACCACACAGATGGTCCACCAGCCACTGGAGTGCATTGACACAAGGAGAGTCACCAGCAGAGACCAAAGAAAAGAAGAGGATGTCTCTCTCCACAAAGCCCATTCCAGACTGACAGAAGAGGCATCTGCTCTAGGATAATATTTGGGGACCTGAACACACCTCTCAGCATTCGACAGATCATTTAGGCAACAAATCAACAGAGGAACCACTACTCTTTCACAGGGAGAGAAGAAATCTAGGGTTATCAGTGATGGGAGGGGGAAGGGAGAGGGGGATATGGAGAGATTGGACAAGGGGCATAAAGAATAAGTACGATTTGTAACAATATACATACTAGTAATATTGATTTGATCAACAGGTCAACACAATATTGAATCCAAAAAATATGTATAATCAATTAGGATTCAATAAAATAAATAAATATATAAAAAAAGAAGAGTTTCATTTCATTCTTCTGCATGTGAATATGGTCAAATGATATTCAACAAGGGTGACAAGACCATTAAAAAATGGTTGAGATGGTTAACATAAATGATTAAAATGGTTAACAGAAATTTTATGTTATGGATATTTTACCATAATTAAATTTTTTTGAATGTGTGTGTGTTTGTGTATAGGAGACCCAAACTTCACTGAAATAGGAGATATATGTCAATATATATTCTCATTTATATTTGCAGAATCAGGGATAAAAGTGTCAAAGAACATGCAGCAAACTGTTAATATTGATTATCTCTATAATACTCGTTTTAACTGGGATGTGTGTGTGTTCAGGGAGGGAAAAGAATATTAATTTTTCTTTATATGCCTCTGTACTGTTTGACTTGTTACAACGTGTATCCATTACTGGCATATAGTTTTAATTCAGCAGAGTCAGAAAAAAACCTACAGGCAAAAGCCATTAAAGATTTCAGCCGATAATATGTACATTGACAACCAAAGGCAAGAATAGTAGTTAAAGCTCTAAAGATCCCATAACGTGTCCATCTAATCATAGAAAGGCGCACTTGGTTTGAGCATTGATGATGCTAACATTAGTCTCTCCGAGTCTGGACAAACTGTTTGTAAAATTATGATTATGACTGAGTGACCACTTAGGAAGAAAATGTTCAGTTTAGATTAATTCTGTCTAAAGGTGATTAAAGGATAAGTGTACAAACTGAGCCAGAGTAATGCGCTTGGCTCAAGTCTAGTCTGTCATGTGACTCACATAGAGAGACATTGCTGT
>NW_007742132.1:19156-22259 GCF_000696425.1 Galeopterus variegatus
TGGCTGTGGAGCTGTGAGCTGCCGTGTCAGGTGGTGCCGCCCAGACTGCCGCGTGGAGGACACCTGCCTGCCCCCCTGCTGCGTGGTGAGCTGCACACCCCCAACCTGCTGCCAGCTGCACCATGCCCAGGCCTCCTGCTGCCGCCCATCCTACTGTGGACAATCCTGCTGCCGCCCACTCTGCTGCTGCTACTGCTGCCCACCCACGGGCTGTGAGTCCACCTGTTGCCAGCCCACCTGTTAAAGCCACGTTGCTGACTACTTGGGAATGAAAGGGGAATCACAGCAAACTACACTGAACTCTGAAGAAGTGTTCGATTTTACTTGAATACTAAGTGTCATGGTGTTGCTAAGCCACTCTGAGATAATGAAACTCTTAGTCCGGACCCCTGTGGATATGCTGAATTAGTTCTCACTCAAAACATGTATCAACCAGTGTTCTGCGTATCCTGCCTGGAGCAGTGTATCAGGACAGAGTAGTTCTTGATTTCAGTGACATCTCTGCTCTCCTCCCTACTCTTGATCCCCACACATCTTCAGACCTCCTTTGTCCTTGAATATTCCCTGTTAATTTCAAATAAAATGGTTTAATGTGCAAAGCAAACTGAGTTATGTCCTCCTTCTACCTTTAAGTGGGCCTACCTATAGCCAAAATTCAAGAAGAGTGGACTTGCATTTTCATAATAACCTTTCTTTTTGTTCTTGTGATAAAATATATACAACATAACGTTTGCTGTTGTAAGCATTTTTAAACATAAAATTGTGTGGAATTAATCACATTCACCATGCTGTTTGACCACCACCTCTATCGATTTCCAAATCTTTTTCATTATCCTAAGCATAAACTCTTACCCATTAAGCAATAATTTTTCATTATTCCTTCCCCCCTTTTTCTCATAACCTCCAATCTACTTCTGTCTCTGAAATAATCTTAATTCGTTAATTATAAGGTCTCAACCAGAAAGATTAAATACAAATTATGCTTGAATCCATTAACTTATTAATAAAATGCTCCACGCATTAAATAATCTTTATAGTTATTCAAACACTTTCATGCTCTAATCCATTGTGATTATGTTCAGATTAATAAAGCCACTATTTGCTAAAGTTTTCAGGTGATCCAAGGCTATGGATTTCTACCTAGATGTCCTTCTACCATCTTTAATCTCTTTCCATTTAATATACTAGATGTTCTTCCTCATTCAATCTCAAAAGCTAAAGAAACTGTATTATCTACTAAATGCTAGAAGGAATGGTGATAACATTTATTTAAAATGTGCAAAATAAAGAAACACATAAAAAAAACTGTCAACCAATCTATATCTAGAATCTACTTTTCAAAAATGAAGATGTAGTAAAAACTTTTCAAGATAAACAGACCTGAGATAATTTGTTGCTAATCAATCCTTAAACGAAGAAATACTAACAGACATTCTCCAGGCTAAAAAAATGAAGGAATAAATAAATAATAAATCTACCGGAAACTATCTATTTTCCAAGAGCACTGAGGTTTAATTCCCATGCCTTAGGCCATCACGTTCTTCCCACTGACTCCCAAATTGTTCTATAAGCTTCTGCTCTCAATGTTTACCTCCATTCACTGTAAGAACGTGTAAGGTGAATCTCTGGGCTAACGAAGAGCAGAACAAACAGCTAGGGGAGTACCCAGCGCGTTCTATCATCGCCTGTGTCAGGCAGATGCATTAGAAAATCTGAAACTGCTCTGTTGTATTTCCTGCTTTGCAACTCAGCTTGAAAGATGTTCTCTTAAAAAGTAAACACAACCCTATAACAACAAAAAAATAGCTTTTACCATTTAATTTTTTAATTCTTCATCAAGCCTTTGAGTGCAATATACAAAATACAACAGGACACAAATATACTTTAAGAAACATGTTTTCAAAGTTATTTAGAGGCTCCCAGAACTTACCTCTATTATTTAATTGGTAGTAATGATGGATCACACACAAGATTATGCATTTCCGAAAGGAATAAAGTTGATGGAAGTATATTGTTCAAAATGTCATAACTCCTAGATGTTTTTCTGTTGAGTCTTGGTTCAACCATTAAATTAAAAAAAAAAAAATTCAGCATTTCCTAGTCTCTAACATGGCTCCTTCATGAGAAGTACTACAGCTTGGAAGTTCTATTTAATCATTTATTAGTGGTACAGGCATCCATGAATCATGTCTTTTACTCCACCCATTCAATAAACATTTATTGAATCAAATTTAATGAATATTTATTAAGGTTCTATCAGAAGCAAAGCACTCTGCTGGAAACCCTCCTATATACTATGTCATTTGGTTCATAAGAAAATATTTCTGGCCTGCAATACAGATAATATTTACAGATTTAAGTTGGTTTAACTCAAAAGAACTATAATTGGTAATTTGATATGACGTTGCAGCAAATGATATGGAGTCTCCAAATTGTGCTCTTTAAGTTCAGTGGATACCCTGATGTCCTAAGGTCAGTAGAATTCAGTCTGTGTATTCCGGAGGGAAAATAACAGGTAAAAATAGCAGCACAATTACCCTTAGCCTTACAGGTCTCGATAAATTGTCGCATGGAATTAGTACTATACAAAATGAGGGTGTTGACGTCAACCAAAACGGGAGGACTCTTTGAACATGAGAAACCACAAACATGTTCCAAAGAGCAAAGGACGGTGTGAGGAGTCCCACTGAAACTATAAAACAAAGTAATTTCTAAACTGCTGCTCATAATGTGTCATAAGTACTTCAACGTAAGCCAATCAGAGGACCACTGAGGAACAAATTTAAACAAAAACAAGGAAAATATGTTAAGAATTTTATAAACAGCAGCTAGCTCAGATATATAAAAGGCCCAGCGTGGAAGTCACCACCAAAACTCAAAATCTTCTCCAAGCAACCCATACCTCAGACCAACTCCTGACACCATGGCCTGCTGTACCACTAGCTTCTGTGGATTTCCCAGCTGCTCTAGTTGTGGGAACTGTGGCTCCAGCTGCTGCCAGCCAAGCTGCTGCCAACCAAGCTGCTGCCAGCCGAGCTGCTGCCAGCCGAGCTGCTGCCAACCGAGCTGCTGCCAGCCGATCTGCTGCCAGACCAGCTGCTGC
>NW_007742132.1:22384-22751 GCF_000696425.1 Galeopterus variegatus
TTTACAGATTTAAGTTGGTTTAACTCAAAAGAACTATAATTGGTAATTTGATATGACGTTGTAGCAAATGATATGGAGTCTCCAAATTGTACTCTTTAAGTTCAGTGGATACCCTGATGTCCTAAGGTCAGTAGAATTCAGTCTATGTATTCCGGAGGGAAAATAACAGGTAAAAATAGCAGCACAATTACCCTTAGCCTTGCAGGTCTCGATAAATTGTCACATGGAATTAGTACTATACAAAATGAGGGTGTTGACGTCAACCAAAACGGGAGGACTCTTTGAACATGAGAAACCACAAACATATTCCAAAGAGCAAAGGACGGTGTGAGGAGTCCCACTGAAACTATAAAACAAAGTAATTTCT
>NW_007742132.1:26444-26952 GCF_000696425.1 Galeopterus variegatus
TTTATTTATTTATTTATTTATTTATTTTAATAACTCCTAAATCTTCCCTTTGCTCCTTCAACCCTACAGTCAGTAGCTGCTTCTTGTAGTTGCTACTTCCATGATAACTTAGAGTTCTCCTTTTACCCTATTACCTGGTAAGTAAATTTCATACCTAGTTAATAATCCTTTATATTAAATTCTCTCTGTTCAAATAACTGGCATGGTTGTTTCTCCTCACTAGACCCTGACATATAAAAGTTGGTATCAGGAGTGGTCCCAGAAAGGAGAACTTCAAAGAATGGATTTAGGGATTGCTTTGGTAGAATCCCTGAGCTTGAGCATAGGGTTAAACTCCTTCTCAATGGAAATGGGATGCATTACATGCAATAGCATCGCAATCATTACTTGGGTTGATTTTAATAAAGTACCTACTAAAGCAAATGGCTTGGGGGCTCAAGAGTTGATGCTCTTCAATCTTATGACATTTATGATGATTATAAGGGCTGTTGTGGGAGGGTGCCTTCTT
>NW_007742133.1:0-2010 GCF_000696425.1 Galeopterus variegatus
GAAAATTCAACGTGAAGTAGCTATTATAGTTTGAAGTGAAGGAGACTTTCGGAAAAAAAAAATTTTTTTCTACATAAAATAATCCAATTCATAAGAAATATATAAAACCTGATTGTGTTAGCACCTATTAAAATAGATTCAAATTAATACAGAAAAAACTGATCAAACTACAGAGGTAAAAGGATCAAACCCACTGAGGTACTTAATTCTAGGTGTCAACTTGGTTAGATTAAGGAATACCTAGAAACTTCATAAAGCAATCTCTTTGGGTTTGTCTATGAGGGTGTTTCTAGAAGAGATGAGCACATGGGCTTGAGTGGACTGGGTGGGAAAGATCTGTCTCCAATATGGCCAGGCACCATCTAATCCAATGGGGACCTGAAGAGAATAAAAATGGAGTAAAAGGAAAAATCTCTCACTCTCTACCCACTGGAGTTGGGATATACTCTTCTCTCCTTTTCTGTTCATGGACATCCAAATTCGAGACTCTTCAGCCTTTGGGTTGCAGGACTTACACCAGCCCCACCCCGAGGCTCTCAGGCCTTTGGCCTTGGACTGAGAATCACACCATTGGCTTCCTGGGTTCTGAGGCTTCTGGACTTGGACTGAGCCTCACTACCAGTCCTCACTACCATCCAGTTTGCAGATGGCCTATCATGGGATTCCTCAGTATTTATAATCACGTGAACCATTCCCCTAATAAATTCCCTCTCATACATTTATATGCGTATCCTACTGGTTCTATCTCTCTGGAGAAACCTGACCAATATTCCCACCATTATAGTGGGATATACAGCATACATATTTTAATAATTAACAGGTTAAGTAGTCCAAAAATTAGACAAAATACAGATATTAAAAACATAATTAATGTTTGACTTATTAGGCTTATAAAAAATTCATCCACTTGACAAATAGTGGATAAATATACTTCATAAACACAAATGAAACTAAAAAATTGAATATAAACAAGGCTTAAAGTTACAATAAATTTCAGATAATTTGTATTATATGTACTATATTCTCTGAACATTAAAAAATATTGAATTAGAGATTAATAACATAAAATAAACAAAAATATCCCACATGTGGAAATGAAAACATACAGTTCTAAATATTTAATGGGTCCAGGAAGAAGTAATAATGAAAACTTTAATAAAATTAGAACTCAACAGTAATGAAAATATCACATTAGAATTGGTGAAAGACATTAAAAGAAGCACAAAGAGGAAAATGTATAGTTTTAAATATTTATGCTAGGAAAGAAAAGGCTGAGAACTAAAGAGTTAAATATAAATCTTTAAGTTAGATTAAAAACCAAATGAATAAGGCCAAAGAAAATGGAACATAATAAAGATAAGAGAAAATACCACTAAAATAGGAAGCAAAGATACAATAGAGAAGATCAACACATCCAAAAGAAGTTTCTTTAAAAAGACTAAGGAAACGGACAAAATACTATAGACTAATCAGGAAAAAAGAAAAATGTTTAAATATTAAATATGAACTATTTAAGATAAAAAAGACAATAATTACTTACAAGAGTGAATTTTAAAAGATAACACAAGTACTATGAGCACATTTATGACACTAAATTAAAAACTGGAGATTAAATGGGAAATTCTCTAGGAAAATATTACTGTGTTGGAGGTCCCCAACACTACTCCCTTGTTAGATGCTTTGCTAGGAGCACTCATGGGTCTCAGGATTTAGTCATACTCCTGGCTAAGATTATTATAGCAAGAGGATACTAAGCAAACTCAGCAGAGGGAGAAGGTAAATGGAGGGAAGTCCAGAGGCAGCCAGTCACAAGCTTCCAAGAGTTATTTCCAGGTGGAGTCACACAGGACACATTTAACTCCTCCATTCACAATGAGTTGTGGCAACATGTGTGAAGTGCTGTATACCAGATTTCCATAAAGAAAACATCAAACAAGGATAGTTCTATGCTGAGTCCTCCCACAGGTTCAAAGAACTGATTATTCAACTCTCCTACAAACTCTTCCAAAA
>NW_007742133.1:2752-5328 GCF_000696425.1 Galeopterus variegatus
GAATACAGTTGTAAACATTCAAAACAAAAATTATCAAAATGAGTCCTACAGTGTATGAAAAAAAAAAAAAAAACTACAATAGCTTAATTGAGTTTTTTTCCTTAGAATTGAAACTTAAACTTATAAACATTTATAAATGCCACATGAAGAGATTAAAGGAGAAAAACATATAATTATCACAATAGATGCAAAAATAGCATTTTTATTTAAAAATTCACTATTCATGACTTGATAAAACATAATTTTAGCATTCTATAAAAATTCAGTATTCATGATTTGATAAAACATATAATTTTAGCATTCTGAGAAAGGAATCTACTTACTTGATAAAATCTATCAAAATATATATGACAAGCATTATTATTAATGGGTATAATTTTAGAAATCTCTTTATAATGAGAAATAAGTATGCATACTTACTATCACCACTTATAGTCAATATCATACTAGAGGTACTACACAATGTTGTAAGATTAAAAACAAAAAATCAAAATAAATAAATGTATATGAAAATTGGAAAGCAAAAAATACAACTCATATTTATGACAATATGGTTTTCTGTACATTAAATTAAATAATCTATAGAGAATTAGAATTCATGAGCAAGTGTAGCAAGTTTACTAGAAACACAACAATAATACAGAAAAGATAATCATATTTATATACACCAGCAAATGTCATTCAGGACATGTAACTTTTCTTAAGACACAATTTAAAAACAATGGGAAACATTTTATACGTAGGAAAAAATTAGTAAAAGACGTGCAATACTTACATTAAAAATATAAAATTTTATTGAAAGAAATTTAAAAAGATCTATTTAAATCAAGAGCTATAACTTGCTCAAGGACAGAAAACTGGAAAATGGTAAAAGATTTCAATTCTGCAAAAATTGATTCATTGATTCAATACAATACTAATCAAAATCCCAAAACTGTTTTTTGAGAAACTTGAGAAGCTAATTTTAAATTGCATATTGAGAACATAGGATCAAGAATAGCCAAGACACGAAAAAATAAAAGCAAAGTATTCTTATCATAGTATAAAAAAGATGTTTAAACTTTTAGTAACCAAGGAAAATACTACATAAGCCCACAATTATACACTTTATCTCCATTGGTTTGGAAGAAATATAAAAAGTCTAACAATGTCAAAATATTAATGATCATGGGAATCTACAGGAACTTTTACATAGCTGGTGGGTGTATAAGTTGGTAGAGGCACTTAAAAATAAGTAACATTCCCTTGTAAAGGCAAACATTTGCATATCTTATGGTCCAGCAATTCCACTTTTAGAAACATACTCTATAGAAATGTGTGTGTGTGTGTATATATATGCATATATGTATGTGTGTGTGTACCAGAAGACATGTATACAAATGTGTATAGGAAGCAGTATTGTGTATAAGAGGAGGAGACTGGAAACAATACAAATATGCATCTTCAAAAGAACAGATATTTAAATATGGAGGTACGTACACCTTGGAATATTTGTAGCAGTAAAAATGAATTAAATAACTATTACATGCAATGGAACTCTTCAAAAGAACAGATATTTAAATATGGAGGTACGTACACCTTGGAATATTTGTAGCAGTAAAAATGAATTAAATAACTATTACATGCAATAGCATGGAAGATTCTTGTGGAGAGGAGTATGAATGTGCAGGGTTGCCATTCATGGACAGCATCTGAGCCTCATTCAGAATGTTGAATCCCAAGAGTGGTAAGGATGGTGTCCATGAGAAAGAGCAGCCTGGTGTGGTGTGTGAAAGCCCTAGGCGGATGGAAAGATGTCCATACAGGAGAGGGGATCAGTCCAGTGAGGACTGTCAAAACTTGAGTGAAGTCAGAGTGTGTCCATGGGAAGAACCAGATGGCATGTGAGGTCAGAACCTAAGCAAAATGTGGGCATGGATGGGCTTGGTGCATCAGAGCCCAAACGTCATAAAAAGGGCTTTTCTGTTCACTGAGCTGACCTGGGAGCAGTGACACCCCAAGAGCTATGAGCCCACTTAGAATCCATATGTTGGTTTATAACAGCATTCTCCACTAAAAGGAACCAGGGCTCCTTGGAGAAATGTCTAGTACCTGGGCAGGGGTAGAGCACAAGTACAAGATGGGTTTGAGACATCTTGGGCCAAAAAGCAAAGAGGGAAGGGCTAAAAGAATGATGGCAACATGTCAAAAAGACAAAAGAGCCAGATGAATGGTCTCCCTCTGGCCCAATATAGCACAATTTGAGCATTAAAATAAATGATGGTCATGAATTATACTCCAATGAATAAAATAAGCCACGAGTCCTTACTGACATAAATAATGTAAAGTTTCATGAGGAATTTGATACATGAGTAGGCTTAGTTTCAAAGACCTCTTGCACAAAATGCTTATTCATTACAAAGGAAAACAGAGTAACTTTACAGCAGAGAAGCCTGAAGGACACCACCTTAATCCAGTGATCAAAATGAACACCACCAGTACTGGAACAAGTTGAAATCATTTGCTACCTGATAAAAGGCAGTGAGAACACAGCAATCACTTTGTGACATTTCTGCCAAAGATAAATAACTTGAACA
>NW_007742133.1:6139-6709 GCF_000696425.1 Galeopterus variegatus
ATCAGGTTGGCAACTTGCTCTCAAATGATCCAGAAAAAAGTTCTTTGTATTGAACCTGCATTTTTTTCTCCTGTAAATTTGAGATGCCTTCAAAATTAAAAAAAAAGAAAGATGAGGCAATGATAAACTAATACATAGGTTACTGGTTTCCTCTGGGGGTGAAGCAGGAGGCATAGCATAAGAGAGAGCCTTAAGACCAACACGACAGCTGTAATACGACAGCTCTAATACGCCTGTTCTTAGACTGGGTAACAAATTCATGGCTGTCTATTATACCACGTGTCATACTTGACGTGTTACATTTAACGTACTGCCTGTATAAAATGTTATAATGAATAAAATCTTAGATTTTAAAGATCACAGGATTAGGAGCACAACAGAGCTAACTTTGAAGCCTGGCTGTGCCATTTACAATCCATATGAACTTAGGCGAGATACTCAGGCTTTCTGAAACTTCCTCATCTGGAGAATGAAAATAATAGCTGTATCATAGATTTGCTGAGGACTCAATAGATAATACACACTGTCTGTGCCCTTTATCCAAGGCCCACCAGAAATATCCAGGTTGGG
>NW_007742133.1:6969-13948 GCF_000696425.1 Galeopterus variegatus
ATAGATAATACACACTGTCTGTGCCCTTTATCCAAGGCCCACCAGAAATATCCAGGTTGGGCTTATTATTCCTTGCAAGAGGGAGAGCACACACCACAGGGAACCATGGGGTGTCTCAGTAAGAGAGTATTGTAATGACACTTTTATGGGATTTGGGCTTTGACTGGGTGATTTGGTAGAACATCTAAGGAAGCTGGGGTTTGCTCTAAATTGGATGGTATTAGAAAGCTGGGCCATCTCAATAAACCTTATGTATAGGAAAGACAGACTAGTGTGAACATAAAGCTATAATTGGTAAAGTAGCAGGCAACTGTTTAGTGACAGGAATGTTTGGTACGTTGTTTTGCAGAGTAACCTTGTTTTTTGTCTCTCTTTGTCATGGTCTCAGACTGACCTTGTCTGATATTCTGTGAGATTACGTCCGGGGGTCATAACACAAGGGTCTCGCCTTGAACATCAGACTAGCTTGTAATAACACTGATGTCTAATTGTGAACATTAGATCAGTTCTGTACTAGAGAGGCCATTTTTATTTGTCTTCAATATAAATATTTGGCATAGTGCTCAGTACTTTTACCTCCTTGATAAAGACCAAACACACATCAGTAGCTGCACCCCCTTAAAGCATCTGAGCGGGATCTTTTCCTTTTTGTCTATGCCACTGATCACACTGATGGATTACATACGAATAGAAAACAAATGCTAAAGATAGGTTGATCACACCTAATTAAATTCACATATGCTAACACTCTCTCTGAAAAATTATTTCACTAGCAAGGTATTTCCTAGCCTAAAAAAAACCCATAAGCTCTAGCCATGAAAATCTAAGGGATGTCAAAAACAGTATTTGGATTTCCTGGAAGTATCAACCATTTAAATTTAAAACAAAAAATGTTAAAACTAAATAAATGGGAATGAAGATCTGGAAGAATTGATTTAACAACAGTATACATAGCAAGACTTTTACAAACTTTTGAGTTAATGCTCTTATGTGGGTGGGGAAAGTTTACCCTCTCAATTGAAGTATTTTGAGTACATGTAAATTGTATTTTTCTATAGTTTTGAGGTAATAAGCCACTTTGATATGTACATGCACTAAGCAGAGCTCTATCAACTGAATGACTAGACTTCCTAGACTAATCTGCACGATTCAGAACAGAAAGGACATAGGAATGCCTGGCTATGGGCACATGGAGGTGAATGGACAGTCAGAAGGTGTTTTAGGATATTGATTTCTCACTCATTCAGCTCTGGATGAGGGTAGATGTAGCTTACAACATTCAAGTTTCTCAATGCCCACTTAATTCAATGTTTGCAAATCTAAAATAAAGGATTTGCTAATACCTTAGAATCAAAATAAAGGTTAAGGTACCACAAATGAGTCTAATTTTATTTTGGCTGCACTTTAAAGGGGGGAAATAGAAATTCATGGCCTGTAGAATTAAAAATTATGTAACAAATTGTTAGTACTCAATAATATCCACACTAGACAGTATTCACTACAAGCTAGGAACTATTCTAAACGCTTCTTCACAAACTAATTTATTCACATACCAGAAGACTCTTATTATCCTCATTTAAATATAAAAAACTGAGGCATTTGCCAAGTCACAGCTAACAAGTATCTGGGCCAATTTTCAAACCCATGCAGTCTAGCTCTACAGTCTACGCTTGTAAACCACTACGCTCCACTGCACCTCTGAGGGGCTGTAGTTTCTGACTCCAGATGCTGATTTTCCCTCTACATTACAGAGACGTAGAAATGGATGCTGAAGGCCAACAGATCCTACACTCCTACAGCACTGTATACAGGACAGAGTGGCACAGAGTGGGGAAGGGCTACTAAATTTAGATAGAATGGGGTGTTGGGTTAGGCTGGCCTATGCCGAGGCAACAAATTAACCCCTGTAACTCAGTGGCTTAGCATGGTAAGTTTCTTATCCACACCGTATGTCCACCACAGGTCAGCAGCGGGCTCTGCTCTACAGTCATTGAGGGACACGGGTGGATGGTGGCTGCACCACCTGAGACTGAGGTGCCTCCATACTCCTCCCACGGCTGCTGAGCAGTGTATACAAGCCGTCATTCACGGCCCCTCAATGTTCATAACCAATTGGCCATACTAGTCTCACAGCCCAACCAACTGCAAGAAGGCTGAGAATTGAGGGGAGCTCATGCGTGTCTTCTCTGACACAGGGAAATTTAGGCAAAGACAAAGCAAAGGAAGAAGCCAGGCATATGACAGAGTTTGGGTATGTTGTCCTCCCCAAAGCTCATGTCAAAATCTGATCCCCAATGTGGCAGTGTTGGGAGCTGAGTCATGGGGGTGGATCCCTCATGAATAGATTAATACCTTCCCTGGGAGGGTGATAGTGAGTGAGTTCTAGCTCTGTTAGTTCCTGCAAGAGGTGCTTTAAAGGAGCCTGGCATCTCCCCCATCTCTCTCTCTTGCTTCCTCTTGCTATGTGATCTTGCACATGCTGGTGGCCTGCAGCTTTCTGCCATGAGTAGAAGCAGCCTGAGGCCCATACCAGATGTAGTTGTCCAAGAATCATAAGCCAAATAAACCTCTTTTCTTTATACATTACCTAGTTTCAGGTATTCTATTATAAAATGCAGAAATGGACTAATACAGCAGATATTTGGAGGCAATAATTGGTCATTTATGACTCCAACAAATATTTTGTTTGCTGCCATTTGTTTCCAGTGAGCAACCACGCCAAATCTTTAATTTAAATATTCTGATAGGAATAACTAAATACATCAAAAATCTGCTCCTTTCTATTTCTATAGCCACTGCTTGGCTCAAGTAATACTTTACGTTGATTACTTCAACAGCTCTACCTACCATATAATATCATTGCCCTTAGGTTATATTCTTCAATAACTTATCACCTTCTGTATAAAATCATAATCTAAAAGCTGACAAACTCATTCCTGATTGACAGTAACCCAAACCTACAGATTCCTCACTCACTACTTTTACATATGTTACTATTAATCCCTCACTACCTATTGTAAAAAGTTAGTGTTTTTCACAAAAATAGCTCTTTGAAATAAAGGTCTCTATAAACATTTTATACACATTAGTATATTATTTTTACACCTACTGGTAAATTTGATACTGTGCATATTTCTCTCCATTTTAGGAAGAAATGAAGGAAGACTATTTCAAATAATAGGCTTATAAACTGTTCATAACCCCAAGTATATTTATATAGCAGATACTCTCAGATAACCTCTTCCCCCGGTCAGCATAGCACACCAGAGTGAAACTACAAACTAGTGTTCCATCTTCTTCCACAACTAGCCCTGTGTGCTTAGACAGTGATTGTATCTTGCTAGGCATTAGTTTATTTGCCTGTAATACAGGCAGCAGATCCACCCCAGCTAACATTGTTTTAAGTAACCAATGTTACTTAAACAATAACATTTATTATGAGAAAGCCCATTTATTATCAAGCATATTTGCATATTTCACAGGTTATTTCATACTTGTGAAATAACCTGAAATAAATACTATACATAAAAAAGCTAGACATTAGACAGTATCATTCTCATTAACCAAATCCAGTATTAGAAGTGAATATCCCTGAAATAAATACTATACATAAAAAGCTAGACATTAGACAGTATCATTCTCATTAACCAAATCCAGTATTAGAAGTGAATATTAACAAATACCAGAATGAAACTTCAAAATATATTTTATACCCCCCACTTCATAAAACATGAACTTTATAAGCACTTCCTTAAATTATCAGAAAAATAGCTTTGACAATAATTGTTTGATAAAGTTATTATTAATATATAATCTAGTGAGCTGCGCATGTGCATGCAAATGCAGTAATCCAAAAATTCATTCAACCTTAGTATCTATATCCAGATCAGGAAGCCTTTGCATGTATAGATGTAGATAAGGAACTTCAAATAGTTCATGGAAAGATTAGTGTTATCTTTCAATTCTATTTTTCCACAAACTTTTTGAAGTACCATGGTGTGGATGCCCTGTGAACTGGTCAAGGTCTCTGTGAGTTCTCCAGGGTGTACAGAAGGCCCCAGGAAGGTGCTGATGGCCAGTGCGGGCTGCCCCTCAGCTCAGGGAACCTACAAGCAACAGGCCGTGTGGGAGGGGCACGGGCACAGGAAGGGAGTAGACGGCAGATGAGGAACATGTAATACCGAATCAGCAGGACTTCTATCTTTTTAAAGTGTTTACCCACCCCTCTCCATACAAATATTCTCCAGTAAATGTTAAAAAATAAAAACCAAGCTTAGGAAAAATGGCCTTTCAAAGTTTTCAGTCAAGAAGTTCTCTTCCTTTAATTTCTGGTTTTATGACCAAGTCCTGAAGATACTGCTTCTTGTTGTTTAAAGTAGTTGACATTTTCATTGCTTCTAATTTTTTCAGCTCCATCTATGCTTACTATTTCCACAAGACTGTCATTTACATCCTTGACTATTTATCATCTCTAGAAAAGAAAAAAAAAAGCATTTTATGATGTAGGAATTTACAACAAATTTCTTACCAAATCCTCCTTAATACGCTAACCTCTCTACCTTGCTGATTCCAAGATCATTGCTTTAGTTTTTTCCATGCTTTTCTTTGGAAAACTTAAGTTTTCTAACCTGTCTCTTTAGCCACTCCCCCTCCCCGCGNTTATGAGAAAGCCCATTTATTATCAAGCATATTTGCATATTTCACAGGTTATTTCATACTTGCCCTGAAATAAATACTATACATAAAAAGCTAGACATTAGACAGTATCATTCTCATTAACCAAATCCAGTATTAGAAGTGAATATTAACAAATACCAGAATGAAACTTCAAAATATATTTTATACCCCCCACTTCATAAAACATGAACTTTATAAGCACTTCCTTAAATTATCAGAAAAATAGCTTTGACAATAATTGTTTGATAAAGTTATTATTAATATATAATCTAGTGAGCTGCGCATGTGCATGCAAATGCAGTAATCCAAAAATTCATTCAACCTTAGTATCTATATCCAGATCAGGAAGCCTTTGCATGTATAGATGTAGATAAGGAACTTCAAATAGTTCATGGAAAGATTAGTGTTATCTTTCAATTCTATTTTTCCACAAACTTTTTGAAGTACCATGGTGTGGATGCCCTGTGAACTGGTCAAGGTCTCTGTGAGTTCTCCAGGGTGTACAGAAGGCCCCAGGAAGGTGCTGATGGCCAGTGCGGGCTGCCCCTCAGCTCAGGGAACCTACAAGCAACAGGCCGTGTGGGAGGGGCACGGGCACAGGAAGGGAGTAGACGGCAGATGAGGAACATGTAATACCGAATCAGCAGGACTTCTATCTTTTTAAAGTGTTTACCCACCCCTCTCCATACAAATATTCTCCAGTAAATGTTAAAAAATAAAAACCAAGCTTAGGAAAAATGGCCTTTCAAAGTTTTCAGTCAAGAAGTTCTCTTCCTTTAATTTCTGGTTTTATGACCAAGTCCTGAAGATACTGCTTCTTGTTGTTTAAAGTAGTTGACATTTTCATTGCTTCTAATTTTTTCAGCTCCATCTATGCTTACTATTTCCACAAGACTGTCATTTACATCCTTGACTATTTATCATCTCTAGAAAAGAAAAAAAAAAAGCATTTTATGATGTAGGAATTTACAACAAATTTCTTACCAAATCCTCCTTAATACGCTAACCTCTCTACCTTGCTGATTCCAAGATCATTGCTTTAGTTTTTTCCATGCTTTTCTTTGGAAAACTTAAGTTTTCTAACCTGTCTCTTTAGCCACTCCCCCTCCCCGCGCCCCCACCTTGAAGCCTACAGCCACAGTGCTCATTCTGAATTGCAAACCCAATCTTGTCTGATCTTTTCCTTACCAGCTTCCAAAGTCTTCCGAAAGCTTCCTCATGCCCCCATGATGGAACCTAACTCTTTAACAGGAGTCTAAGGATTTTCATGACCTGGATGCTGCTAACCTGTCAGTTCACCTCTGCTTCTCATTACTTTCCCTCATCTCTCAAGGCATACTGCAGGATTTACCCATCCGGAAAGTACCAAGTTCCTCAAGCCTTTTCCACTTTTATTTCTCAGCTTGGAATATTCTCCTAGCTCAGGCCATTTCATGGCTTTAGCTCTCAGCTCAGATACATCTCTAGGAAAAGCCATTAGCTATTATATATGTACACGGTTGCCCCTCAGTATCCCTGGGGGATTGGTTCCAAAACCTTGGTCAGATTCCAAAATCCATGGATGCTCAAGTCTCTGATATAAAATGGTGATATTTTATATATAATCTATGCATGTCCTTCTGTATACTTTAAATCATCTAGACTACTTATAATGCTTAATACAATGTTAATGCTATGCAAATAGCTGTTAGACTGTACTGTTTAGGAAATAATAACAAGGACAGAAAGTCTGTACACGTTCAGTACTAACGCAATTTTCTTTCCAAACATTTTCAACCTGCAGTTGGTTGAACTCACAGATGCAGAACCCATTGATACAGAGGTCTGCTGACTATATGTATGCACACATACATGCACCCCTTCACAAAAAGAACAAAAAAAGGAAAAGAAAAGAAAAAAGGGAGAGAAAGCACAGCTTAGTGTTTAAGTTACATAGATTAAAGCTAACAGCGTGGATACAAATTCTACCTATATGCTTAAAAAGAGAATATTATCACTGGAAAACATTTTCAATGCACTCAAACGTTTTACTAGTTGATGTACGCTTTCCCACAAATTATCAAGAGTAAAATAAAGCCCATTAATACAGATTTCATACCCATTACGCTGCCTAAATCTGAGGAACGGTCAGGAAAGACTGGTAAAGAACGATTTAAACTGACATACCATAACTTAGGCTTTTGAGATGAACCAACTCACGGTTAATTAAATTTATGCTCCTCCAGCCACCTCACTGATGGCAAATTAAGCCTTAAAGAGAGTAAACGGTAAAATAATCACGTGAAGCAACCCATTAAAAAAA